>NC_137033.1:10637395-10807395 GCF_032717465.1 Coenobita brevimanus
CTCTTTTTCATTCGAGCTTTCAGCCAGTTATCTTTTCACTTCGTCCATTAACTGTTTAAAAGATGAATCCTTTCAAGACGAGATTTTGTTTTTCATCGTGTTTTATCCTTTTTAACATCAAGAATTGTATTAATCTTTCAAAGGATTCCTTGTTGTGAAGGGAGGGGAAAAAAGGACCTCCCTATAAAATTCCTCAGTATTAAAGGACTGTCTAAAAAAAAAAAATGAAGGGTACAAGAACGAGATACGATAGATTCTATTCAGTAGAAACAATTTATACATCCTCGAGTAATGCATTTCAACACTACCTCGTTCCTAAATATTTCTGTGGATGTATACTTGAGTACCAGGAAAATAATCAGTGTATTAATACGTATATGGAGTGAGTGACTGAGTGAGGCATTCTCTGTTGCCTGGCTGGTTTGTTATAATCTGACGTAGCATAAAATACAGGTCCCCAGTTCTACTGTACCGTAATGGACTACACACACTCAAATGGACGTAGCAACATGGGTGTATGAAGTGATTCAGAGCCGACAGAGTTGGATATATATCCTTTCACATTGATTCTGGATAAAATTTTCTGCACTTCTAATAAGAAAATAATGACAGTAATTAAGCCTCATTATATGCACAGATATACCCCTGTAAATCTGTGAAGCTTCATGCTACAGTTTCATATCTGCAAAAGCTGAACACCCATAGACGAATGTGTGTGCTTACCATTATAACTTTTAATACGAGAATAATGTCAAGGGTTATGCAGTGGGAATTACTCGTACGCATTTCAGGAGGAACTTAAAATATGTGCGAATAATGTAAATTCATTATAAGTGAAAACAGGTGCAAGTAAACTGATTGCCTCTTGAGTGAGCGACATTAATAATTTTAAGGAACAAAATCGTAACAACAACAATAAAAACAACAACAGTAATAATCATCATCATCATCATCATCATCATCATCATCATCATAATCATAATCATAATAATACGAGTAAATCCCTGAACTAAGCAAGCGTTTCTGTACATATATCATTCTCTGAAATCAGGAAAACGGCGCTATCCAAAACTAATCAACATCCACAGATCCCATCGCTTCAACGTAATAAAAATCTATGTATCCGGAATAGTTAGTTGCTCGAAACGATACGTACAAATGCCAATAAAAATGTTCAATTCTGAAATAATGTCACATAGAGATGCAGGTAAAAACGTCATGCACGGAGAGTTGGCTTAATGGATTAGGACTGCAGGAGTGTCAGAGTGTTATGGAGTGGTGACGTGTGGTGAATGTGGTGAAGTGTGGTAAGTGTGGTGACGTGTGGTGGATTGGACGGTGACGTTTGTTAGATGATGTGATGATGTGTGATGAATGTGGTGATGGGTGATGAATGCGGCGACATGTTGTGAGTGTGGTGAGTTAGGTGACGTTTAGTGGTTAGGGTGGTGACGTTTGTTCGATGATGTGGTGACCAGTAGTGACTGTAGTGACGTGTGATGGATGCAGTGACGTGTGGTCGATATGGTGAAGTGTGGTGGATGTTGTGACTAGTGAATGTGGTGACGTGTGGTGAATGTGGTGATGTATGATGAATGTGGTGATGTATGATGAATATGATGATGTGTGGTGAATGAGGTGACATGTGGTGAATGTGGTGGTATAGTGACGTAGACTGCTATGATGACTGAAGTTTGGAGGATGTGGTGGCGATATTCGGTGGATGATTTTGATTGTTAGGGCCATGTGATCTATCTGGAGGCTTGTGGTAAGTGAGGCAGTGACGTGTGGTAGATGTACTAATGTGTGGCGGATGTGGTGACGTGTGGTGTGGTGAATTGTAATGAAAGCCATGGTGTACAGTGCATGTGGTCGTGATGTGCCATGGGTTGTGATGAAGATGTCTGTGTGTGTGTGTGTGTGTGTGTGTGTGTGTGTGTGTGTGTGTGTGTGTGTGTGTGTGTGTGTGGTGTAATGTCATGTGCTAAATGTGATGTGCGACTGTGTGATGGTTTTTATAGTCTGAGGTGCGGTGAGATGAGGTTCATTGCGAAATATGCTAACAAGATGAGGAAAATGTACAGTCTTAAGATAAATACTTGTATAGTGAATGATGAAGCGGATGAAAGTGTATTTTAGTCTAACTGCGGTGGTGGCGATGTGTGATGTGCTGTGGCTACTGTGATGAATGACAGATAATGGTAGAGTATAGGTGTGCGTGTGGTGAAATATGGGGCTTCTTTTTGGCTAGGTCTTGAGACATTGTGGAATGCGGTGGTGGTTTGTAGTGAATGTTTCAAGATGCGTGGTAAACGGTGGCAAATGGTGAGGGAGAGATTGTGGTGCTTGCGTGACGATAATTGTGTTGGACTGTGGTGAATTCTTGTCAATGATGTGTGGTGGATTGTGGTGATTTTGTGACAATGTGTTGGGTTATGGTGAGTTATGGTGTATGATGTGTGGTTGACGATATGTGTTGCGTTATAGTGAGTTCTGGTGAATGATGTGTGGTTGACTGTGGTGATTGTGTGACGATGTGTGGTGAGATGTGGGGAATGGTAGGTGGTGATGTGTGATGGGCTGTGATCGTACGTGCATTGTTGGTGTGGCAGAACGTGGCTCAATGGAGAAGACCATGGTGGAGAAAGGAGTAGCCTAGTGCAAGTAACTCTACTGGTGATTGTGTAGGCGTTGATGTATTGGCCTGTCGAGCAATGGTGGATGGTATAGCGGAGTGTAGTGCAGTGGAGAATGATGGAGTGGAAGTATTTATGGCGGTGGTGTTGCAGAGGTGCCGGTTGCTGTAGAGAGCTTCGTACTTGTGCTTCTTGCCTGACTGTGGTAGAGTGTGATTTGGGTCCAGGTTTTGTGGAGCTTAGTACGGGAATGGAGTATAGTAACTGTGCTTGTGACTGTGCTGAACTGCAATATCGTGGTGTGTAGTGAGTGGAAGATGGTCCAGTGAAGTGTGCTGAAGTGGAAGATAGGTTAGTGAGGCATGGCGTGCTTGAGTGAATCGTGGAGGATGTTTTAGTGGGGATTAGTGCAGTGGACATACTGTAACTTGGGTGAAAAGTGTTTTGGCAGCTTAGCTGAAGCGTGGTACATATGCAGTGGAGCGTGGTGCAGCAGTGTGTGGTGCAATGGAAGATAATTTAGTGGATCCTAATGTTACCTGTGGAGGTTGTGCTGCACCAATGTCGGTTGGTGTGTAGCGCTGTAAAATAGAGGTGATGTCTGCCAGCAGAGAGTGGTGGGCAGAGGACGATGTACTGGAGTATTGTTTAATGAAGTAAAGAACAGTTTAGTAAATTCTCATGCGGCGAAGGACTCTGAGATAGAGCAAGGACTCTGGTATCTTGTTTGAGGAGTGAATGATAGTGTCCTATTTCGCTGAGAATGCTAGTGAAATCTTTCCCACTATTTAAATTTCTTTCCCATGGTTTTAGATCCTACCGCATCCCAGCCTCATGCAGAAAAGAGGTCGGTATGGTAGTGGCAGTGGTTGCGGTGGTGGTGAGGTGAACGCTGGCTTAATGAAGGTGTTGCAGTGGAGTGTGGTATAGTGGAGGATGGCTTAGTAAAGAATGGCGTAGTGTAAATAACTGTTGCGGTGTTGGCTTTGCAGGAGTGCCTGGTGCTGTGGAAAGCTGTGTTGTGGTGGAGCAGCAAGTATCATCCCTCAAAGTGTCCTGCACCCCGGGTTTCGACGGGGGACTTACTCAACGTTTTCTGGCTCTAGTAAGTCTGCTTCCACTCCCCCCTCCTATACCCATCTCTCTCTCTCTCTCTCTCTCTCTCTCTCTCTCTGCGTGTGCCTGTAAATCGATGTTATTAATCCTTGTTTTTGTCATTTATTCTCCAAATTGTTGTGAATATTCTTGTTTGGAGTTTTCTTCACCTAGTAGTCTTTTTGCCTATACAAAACTCATTTATTTCAACTTTGCATCTTTCTACTACTGATGATCTGCTATTATGTTCATGGTCTCTCCGCATCATTTTCATTTCCATTTCCTTCCTTCATCCTTTACCTAATGTTTTTATTCAGTTATTGCGTGTTCTCTCCTACTTTCATGTATTAGTGATGTTTTTCCGCATTTTTCCTTCTCTCAGCCTCTGTCCCCGTTTCCTCCTCCTCGCTCCCTTTCTACTTCCTGTTTCTCTGCGCCTCTGATGCGCTTCCTTTTCTCGTGGTTCACTATTTCTGTGCCTATCTCTGTTTTTCCTTATTCTTTTTCCCATGTCCTCTAGGATCTCCTGCCATTATGCCTAGATGGTTGTCTCGTAAAAAAAATAATAATTAAAAAAAAAGCCCCTGGTTTATGCTTGTTTATGCTTGCATTATACCATATCACACTAGCGGCTCGGGAAGCTAGAGCGGGTGCTATGTTCTGATCAGTGTGTGTGTGTGTGTGTGTGTGTGTGTGTGTGTGTGTGTGTGTGTGTGTGTGTGTGTGTGTGTGTGTGTGTGTGTGTGTGTGTGTGTGTGTGTGTGTGTGTGTGTGTGTGTGAACAAAGTAACATTCTTCTTCCGATTTTATAGAACTTGTCTGAGGGATTCGAATATAGGGAAAAAGTAAACCTACTTTTTTTTAGAACACTAGATCAAAGGTCAAGGTCACAGCGCTAGATCAACCTTTAACTATGCAAAATCAGATTTTTTTTTTTTCAATTTAGACCAAACTGGTGGGGGGGGGGAGACTAAAACAATGAAGCCATTAAGTTTTGAGCAAAACCTGTCTGAGGCCAAGGCCACAAGGCAAGACCAAAGCTCCACCTGTGTGTATACTTAACAGAATATTTCAGTTTTCAACCAGTCTGGACCGAACTTGGTGGTGGCATTGATGGTCCGTTCAGGAGTACACCTTTTGCATTTTAGAACAACAGTTAAAGGTAAAGGCCATAGGGCAAGGTCAACTTACACAACTTTTGTCCGATTCACACCAAACTTTGTGGAACAACCGTGGATAAGACAAGTATATAGGGATGTATTTTTAGCGTACAATCAGCCAAAACTCATGGTCTCACAACTGACGGCCAAAGGGCAAGGACACAGGACAAGGTCAACTAAAACACTTTTAATCTGATATGAACCAAAGTTGGTGGGAGATTTAAGCGTCAGACAAGATGAATGAATCAGTTTTGGCAACAACGTGCTAATGGTGTAAGGTTGCAAGTCAAAGTCAGAGTTTGACCCTAATGTGTATGTGTGTGTGTGTGTGTGTGTGTGTGTGTGTGTGTGTGTGTGTGTGTGTGTGTGTGTGTGTGTGTGTGTGTGTGTGTGTGAAACAAATAAGTTAAAACAGTTTTGATCTTGTTTTAGAACACTACTGTAGATCAAATGCCAAAGTCACATTGCAAGGTCACCTTAAGGACCTTTTATTCGGTGTAGACTAAGTTTTGTGGGAGGGATTTAGTTAAAACAAAGATAAAGAGATTCGATTTTTAGAGCAGTTAGTCTAAGGTGAGGGTTACAAGGAAATGTCGAAGCTCAAGGTCACTGCGCAGTCAGTTCAAACAGATTTTATCTGAACTGAAGTTCGTGGAAAATAATGTCTCCAAGGTCAAGGTCACAAGGCGAATTCAAAAATATTCGCCTTTAGATAAGTTGGTAGTCGCCAGTTTGCATTCTCCTTCATGGTGTTTGTAATGTAACCTATCCTTCCCTTCCACCCATATATTTTCCCCTATTCTTCTTACTTCGTGATCTGTTTTTATGTATATTTTTCTGTTTCCTAGTCAACTTTTCTTCTATCTTCTTTCATTTTATCCATGGTGTATTGCTGTGCTTTTGTGTGTGTGTGTGTGTGTGTGTGTGTGTGTGTGTGTGTGTGTGTGTGTGTGTGTGTGTGTGTGTGTGTTTGTGTGTGTGTGTGTGTGTGTCTTCTTATATCTGTTTCCCATTTATCATTTCTTTCTTTGTCTATATTTTATCGTTCTGTTTCCTCTGCTTCTTTTCTGTCTGTTCTTTTAATTAGTATCTCTCTATTTTCCATTGTTCTTTATTGCCTTCGCATATCTACGTCCTTTTTCTCTCCGGCAGGGATAGTATGTTTTCATCGCTGTTTCTCTGTTTGTTTTTCTGTTAACAGGATTACTCAAAAACTAAAAGAAATATTGGGACCAAATTTGGTGGATAGATAGCCCATGTCCCAGGGAACAAGCGATTAACTTTTGGGACCGATCTGGATCGTATTACAGATTCTGGGTCCGGAAAACACTTCTTGTGAAACCCTAATCAGTGATGAGACACCCCAATCCTTTATGAAGAGTGGTTTGGAATTACGTTGCCTTTGTCGGAGAAATGCTCTCCACTGAATGACTCTCTAGTTTTCTTTTATTTATTCCTTTTTTCCTTGTTTTCCCTCTGTAATGTAAGCTCTTTATCCGGGTGCCTGTGCTAGAGCAGTTTAGTTTCTCGTTAAGCCTTTAGCCCGTATCCTGAATTTGCATTTTATTTCGGTCAGCGTCAGACGATAATACTGTGTTCAAGGGAAATCTAAGGCACCACAATTGTAAAAGAAAAAAAATCGCGAATAACCTTTTTAACAATAAATGTAAAAGAGAGAGAGAGAGAGAGAAAAGAGAGAGAGAGAGAGAGAGAGAGAGAGAGAGAGAGAGAGAGAGAGAGAGAGAGAGAGAGAGAGAGAGAGAGAGATTTTTTAGTTCACGGCAGATTTTCAGCACAAACGAATGGCCCTGATCAAATAAAAATCTTCCCATTTTCTCGTAATTCCCCCATGATTTTCTTCCCATCTCTCATTGCCTGTTATGTCAGCTAGCCTAACATCACATCCTATAAGCCGCGTCATATAATAATAATAAAAAAAGAAAAGCTTGCATTTTCTTATTTACACTCACCCACGACCTTCTCTTTCACAACAAACCACTTTTCTTATTTTTCCTCATGTAGCACACCACATCGTTCTTGGTCTACCTTTTCTCTTTCCATCCCCTCACACACACACACACACACACACACACACACACACACACACATTCTTCTCCTCCTACTCGACATCTTTCTCTTCAAACTTGCTTTTTCTTACTTTACATCTCCACCGACGTCTTGGTGTACTCCTCACTCTTCCATCTTCTCGTCTCCATATATACATCTTTCTCGTCAGTATCTGCCTCTCGAAACGACCTTTGCTCTTGTGTATCGTGATTATGCTCTTCCATTTTGTACTTACACAACTCTTCTTCCAACTTTAGCACACACACAAACACACACACACACACACACACACACACACACACACACACACACACACACACACACACACACACACACACCTCTAAAACATAGCACCCGCACTCGTTCCGCAAAAAGCGTGAATAATAACGCAAAATGATAATGATGGCGATGACGACGACAACAACAACAACAACAACAATAATGATAATAATAATGATACTAAGATTATTGTTATCATTATTATTGTTGTTATTTTTATTATTATTATATTATTATTGATAAACAAAAAATCACAATTATGTCTTCCGGGCAGTCTCTATGGATACCTCACACCCCGCTACCCCTAATAACAATACACCATCTATTATCATCTATTATTATCACCCATTGTCCCTCAAGCCAATGTGATTTTTTCCCCCATCCCTTTCAGAATAAACAGTTTGGTGTCCGGGTTTGCTTTGATGAAGGGATTTAAAGCCGCGTGGGCCCTCAGAGTGAAAATGCCTGTTTGTTTTTTCTGTCTGTTTCTTTTACCTCTCCGTTGCTTCCCGTTTTGCTGTTGTTATTAAACTTTATTCTCCTATACACCGCTTATCTGTTTACTTTATTGTTATCGTGTACTATTTTTGTCGTTGTTGTTAATGACGGTGGTGCTGGTGGTAGTGGTGATATTGTTGTTTCAGTTGGCATAGTTGTCTTATTGTAGCTATTACTGTACTAACAGTAGTAGTAGTAGTAGTAGTAGTTGCTGTTTTGTTGTTGATGTTGTTGTTGTTGTTGGTGGTGGTGGTGGTACTGGTGGTGGTGGTGGTGTTAATATTGTGAATGTAATGTAATTTTTATTTTAATTACCCTGGTTGTGATCTGATAATATCACTGGCATTAGCGATAAGTGATTTTTTCTGGCACATATGTTTGTCTGTCTGTGTATATGTCTGTGTATCTGCCTGCCTGCCTGTAAGTCTGCTCGTCTGCTCGGGCTCCAACTCTTAAAAGCCTTGGCCCATAAACGCCAATTTGTAGACTGGTAGTAAGTGGCCCTATTTACGTAGGGTTCTAAAATTAAGCTACAGGAGCAGCATATTCGTATATTTTTTCCAGGTTTAAGCACTGATGTTTTTAACACTTTTTCAGTTATCATTCAGTCATCCCCTCACGTATATCCCCCAATATTCCTCGCTATGAAGTTGCCTATTACACTTGGCCACTTTTTTCCTTGTATTCATTCCTCCCCCCATTACCCTGCTTTTCCTTTATTTCATATGCTCTCCTCATTCACCTGACTCTTATATGTACATACCTCTAATTTCTTTCCTCCTTTCTCTGCCTTTCATTTCCCGTATATTCTTCTCCTCGCCCACTTCATTCCACATTCTCCTTTATTACTTTACTCAGTCGCACATTCAGGTCATTGCTGTTTTTCCATCCCTCATTCCCTTCAAATTTGCGTGAGTTAATTTCTCCCTCACGTTTCCTCAGAATTACTTTTTTCTCATTTCACCAATGACCAGAATCTCGTCCCTAACCAGGTAAAAGAGCCCATTACTTTCCATGGTCATCTCTTTCTTTTTTTCCCCTCTTTCCTTTGGTGTACAGTTTCGCATCTCTCTCTCTCTCTCTCTCTCTCTCTCTCTCTCTCTTTATTCTCATCTCATGACTCCCACATTCTCCATTCTTTGGCTGCGTTTCTATACCCATTTTGTTGCTACCTCCCTCTTTTTCCTTGGCTTTTTTCTGTTCCCATATTTTTGCTCCATCTTTTTCGCCATTTCCTCTACATTTCTTGTCCCATTTCCTCAGTCCCTCTCTCTCTTTCTCCTACCTTCCTCTCACATTCCTGTAACCAGTTCCTTTCTTCCTCTTCCTTCCTCCACTTCTGCGTTTCTATTCTCATTTAATCATTTCCCTTTTTCTCAGTCCCTCCTATGTCTTATAGTGCGCCTTTTCATTTCTTTTTTTTTTTTCTTCTTCCCATTTCTTCTTTTCATCACCATAAACTCAAAAATTATCTCACAAATAGTCAAGGAGTCACTTATCCTATGCAATCATCCTTCCCTTTTCTTTCTCCCCCCCCCATCAATCTCTCCTTTTCTCTCCCTCCACCTCATGTCTTCTTTTCCCCTATTTCTTCCCCTCCTCACTCACCCACCACCCAGATATCTCACCATTTGGTCAAGAAGCCAAGTATCTTAATAATCCTTCTTCTTTCTCTTTCGCTTCCCTCTGTGTTTATTTCTTGTCTCCCAATCCCCCCCCCCTCCACATCCTCTCTCTCTCTCTCTCTCTCTCTCTCTCTCTCTCTCTCTCTCTCTCTCTCTCTCTCTCTCTCTCTCTCTCTCTCTCTCTCTCTCTCTCTCTCTCTCTCTTTTCATTCACCGTTTCTCTCCTCTGTCACTTACTACAATCTCTCTCCTTCAGTGAGGGAATCAGGTATCTTGCATAGTCATCATCCATATTTCTCTTTCGGTTATTCCAAACTTTCATTCTTCCCCCTCTGTCATACTTTCCTTTCCCCTACCCTCCTCTCTGCATCTTTCCTTTCCTTCTGCCCTTCTCAGTTTGACTTTTCATGTTGTATTTAGTCTTTCGCTTACCTTTAACATTCAGTTTGTTATTTCCTTTCTCTCTACATTCCCCATTTTTTCCTCTCCTTTTTCGCAAGCCACCTATATCTCTTTCGAAACAAGTAAAGAAGCCTGGTAGTTACGCAGTCATCTTCCTAACTCCTGTTCCACTTCGTTCCCAGTAAACTCCATTTCTCCTCCCTCTCTCTGGTTATCATTTTGTCTCCCCTTTCATACTTTATCATTTTTTTCTCTCTCTCTCTTTTCTCTGACGTTCCTCTTCTTTTCTTTTTCCTTACTCTGAACTTGATTTTCGTCCTTCCACTTATCTCTGTTTTCATTGTCTTCTTCCCTCATCTTACTTTCTATTTCATTTCCCTTTACCTCAGTGTCTTCTCATTTTCCCTTACTATTTCTTTATGCCTTTTCTTTTTTCTGTCAGCTCTGACTTATTTTTTTGCTTCCTTCACCTTTATTTCTATCCATTCCCAGTTTCTTTCCCTCCTTACTCACCGTCCACCCAGATCACTCCCACGACAGGTAAAAGAATCCAGGAGTGAGAGTGGGGTTGCCAGTCTGAAATGAGCCTCCATTCCATCTTGTCACTGTTCGTTTCCTCTTCTTTTCCTTGATTCCGTTTCTTCCGTTTCACATTTTATCGCCCCTTTTCACCCCAACATCCTCCCCATTTCTCTGGCTTCCCCCTCCTTTCTCATATATTCCACTTCCTATTTCTTCTCCTTCCGATTCTCCACTCCGTCTTCATTTTTTACCTCTTCATTCGCTCAATCTCTTTCGTTACTGTTTCTCATACTTTCTCTTTCCCATATCTTCCTACACCAGATTCTCCTAATTTTCCTCTTTTATCCCTTCTGTTTCCTCTTCAGATCCTTTTGCATTTTCCTCTAATTTCTTCTGTCCCTCATCCTTTTCCTCACTCACATGGAATCTCTCGCCAATCAGGGGGAAAAGTGCGAGGATGAGAGTGTGCTTCATAATCTGAATTTAGCTACCAATTAATCACTTCTTCAGTTTCTCTCCCGTTCCGGAATTTTCAATCTCTTCCATTTCATTCTTTCCCTCTTCCTCTATCACCCCACTCACCATACTCTCCCTCAGGTAAAAAAGAAGAAACACAAAAATCACATATGTTCTACGATCCTGTCTTTCCTTTCTCTTGCCATTCTTTGCCTTTTCGTCCCCCATTTTTTCTGTCTCTTCTCCCACTACCTACTTTCTGCATTAATCTCATCACATGAGTTTTGCTCACACAGTATAAAAATCTCTTTCAAAATAGGTCAAGGAGCCAGGCAGTGAGCGCGTGGTAGCCAATCTAAGCTCTGCCTCCCCCAACTTTACCCTTGAAGGCCTGGCAGGGGGCTTCGACTACGTGGTGAGGGTGGTGGCATACAACGCGAGGGGAAGGTCGCCCCCGTACACATTGGACAGGTTCTCCCTCAAGGTGGCAGAGAACCGCATGGGTGAGTAGTGGAGAGAGAGAGAGAGAGAGAGAAGGAATAGGGAGTGATGGAGTAAAGGAAAGTAATAAGGAATAATTTGTATGAAGGGAGAGTGGTTAGGGAGGATGGTAAAGGAAGAATGGGATGACTGGTTAATGGGAAGAAATTTGAAAATGGTTAGTGATGCGAAAGGACGGAAAATGGGCAGGAAGGGAAAATTGGAAGGAGGAGAATTGTGGACTGTGTAATGGGAAGTAACTGAGAGAATAAGGGCGGTAATGGGGAGAATGAGAGGGAGGGAGAATCGAGAGGGAGACAGTAGCCGATTTTTAAAGCCCACTGATGACAATGTGGAAAGACGATAAATGGGCAGGGAGGGAAAATGGGAAAGGAAGAATGGTAGATCGAGTAATGAAAAGTAACTGAAAGAATGGGAGGCGGTAATGGGGAGAACGAGAGGGGAGAGAAGCTGGGAGGGAGACAGCAACTAATGACACCTTGATTATTGCCTATGATGTTTCTTTAATCACCGATGATTTTGACATTCTCCTCTGTAATGGATGGCCCCTCATTATCTAAAGAATGAAAACACTAACCCTTTGCGACAACAACTTTTAAAACTATGATGCACAGTGCCTGCTGTCCATAGGCGAGTTTATTTAGCTCAAGATGGCCTTTTGCGTTCTCGTCTATGAACGGGAAACCTTCTCCACTGATCCGATGACGGCAACAGAAATTAGATTTTTTTCCCTCACACTAGTCAGTTTTGTTCACTATAGAAGTGGCTATAGGTGAGTGAAAACTAAAGGGAGCAAATATTTTATGAACAGTTTCCTATGATATTCGTACATTTATTCGATAACTAATTGCTTAAATTTCAACGAACTGTTTACATTGTAATAATTAACCTAGGTTGTAGTCTATCAGTGAACTGAGTGAGTTGATATTCTCATATCCCTGTAGTACTGATTCACATTTTGCATAATATTTTATTATTATCTCGTGGAAATTGTTCTATAAACTGAGAGACCTGCCAGTCATGATGAAATTCTTTCCACAAGATAACGATAGACTCTTCTCAATGATGAAACGTTGCCACTGAATAAAAAAAAAAAATGTTTGATATCAAATGCATGACTAGTCCCTGAAATGACAAACCAAATATTAAAAACTTTTCAGTCTGAGTACAACTACTTTTCAGTTGATGCCATGGCTTGACGATGTTAAGGGAGACATCTGGTAGTACAGAAATTAATGGAGATTCTCATAATCATCACTAAAAGAGGCCCTAGAGCTAATACTCATTCACGTGATCAGGTTGAACGTTGCGTGACACATGTGATTAAATTAGCTTTCAGAGATAGTATCCACGCCAGTCCAACTATCCATATGTTTATACAGCAGTCTTTTTGTCAAATGGCTACCAGTCAGACTGTTAGTGTTATGATAAGACTGTCACATCATTATCCATTTTTCATTCTGTGTATTTGCTCATCTACTGTATTTAATCATACCTGCCAAATTACACTGCAGACACAGAAGAGGGTGGGGGCCCAGTTGAAGCCATGTTCCTCTCCTTAGCTGTTCTACTATTACAATTTCTTTCATGTATGTACATTAATTCATATCAATCTTTTTTCGACTGGCTATCAAGCTATGTAACATCATTTCTGGTTATCAATCTTTTATTCTGTCTCTCCTTTATATCTCTTTATCTGTCAACTGCCTACCAATGTATCTCTCAGTGTTTGTCTGTCAGCATCTGATAATCCATCTTCGTATCTAATAATCTAGTTGTGTATCTAGCTATCTGTCTACTGCACCTAATCACATCTGCCACTCTTGGCTGCAGAAACAGAGGGGGGAGAAGGCCCCGTCGGAGCCACCTCGCCTCCTCTAGTTCTCCTGTTTGGGGTGTTGGCCGCCTTCACCCTCACCCTAGGGGTACTGGTATTGGCTACGAGACTCCGCTGCAGGGCAAGGGCTGGGGGCCACGGGGGCGGAGGTGGGGGAGCCGCAGCCAACGAGGACGTCCCGCCAGACGAGGACAAGACAGAGACCGCTTTGGGAGGAGCAAGAAGAGACTCTGTGGAGGTTAAGCTTATGACCCCAGGCAGGCCGGATAGCGACAAGGTTGAACAGGAACATCTCAGACAACAGCAGCAGCAGCAACAACAACAACAGCAGCAACAATTACAGCAACAACAATTACAGCAACAGCAATTGCAGCAAGAACAGCAACTACAATTGGGGATTGCTACTCATGATCCAGGTTAGTGAAAGGTAAAAACTGTAGACATTCACTTCGTACAGTATTAAAAACAAATTTCCTCTCCCGCATAAATAATAACAATAATATTAACATCATCATCATCATCACCGTTATACTCGTACAATTTCCGCAAACTTTAATTCTATACTGTACTTGTATGTGTATATATTATAAATATTGATAAACACAGGCCAGGTTTGCACATGGAATAATCTGTTGCACTTCATTTCGCCCAGCAATGATAACAAGTAAAAGGTACACTTGCCATTAACCGAAAATAGAAAGACATTATAAAGAAACAGATGGTGAATATTAGACTATTCATGACCCATGTTGGTAAAGTAAGAAACTGTTGTTCTTATTTTCGTATAACAAAAATAAATCAAATATAAAAGAGAAAAATACACCTCTCTTTAACAGCAGCGTAGAGACTATTAAAAGTAATAAAACAAGCAAATAAACAACAAGAAGGCGCATTCAGAGAGCAATGTACCCGCGTCCACCAGTTGGTCTAAGGACCGCATAAATGACTTTGCCGTGCGGCCTTAACCTTCCACCTACCGTTATCAGTATCGAATTACATTCTTTTCTGACCCTTAAGCCTTCCACCGACATCGATTCAAATCGAAACAGCGCTGTATGAGTTGACTTTACCCTGTGACGACCTGTGACCTTATTTTTTTACCTTTCCCTGTGAACTTGACCCATTTTTCAAACAAGATGGACAGAGGAAGGAAAATAAATTAATTAAAAAAAAGTAATCCATACATCAGATTACAGGTGTCTTCTTTTCATGAAAATGAGGGAGGGAAATAGGTGTGACTATGTGATCTGCATGTAGTGCTGTGTTGACAATTGGAGGAAGAGGTTTGTGAAAGCATGCTGGCCTACTCTCTGAGAAAGAACTGAACAGGTTCAGCAAAGGGAGATGTTCAGGAACTGGTCCTGAGGGCTGGTGAAACGAGACCTCCAGCTCTTCCTTTCACCATCGTGCCATCCTCCTCGGGAGTACCGCTCTGTTGGACTGGTGCTACAGTCTGCTCCCTATAAATGATTGATTGTTCTCAAAATTGAATCTCCTTGCCCTTGCCTTATCCTGAACCCTCCCGTAAAGGTTAGTATAAATCAATAATTCTTTTAACTTGATATTTCCATGCTACCTAGACCACTGACCTATTATTCTCGAAAATAATTGGTCAGCTAAATCTGGTCCAAAAAAAATTCAAAACGATTTTTGCTTTACTTGGTTCATGGGCACATAGTTCAAAATATGGCCTTGCCCTGCGACCTTGACCTTTGATTGTTCTTCGCATCCAGTTAATTCGTTTTTGCCTTACCCTCAACACTTCCTCCATTTATGGTCAGATTTGAGAAAAAGCTATTAAAGCTCCCTCTTTTAAGTAAAACTTTGACCAAACTCTGTAAAAAAAAAAGGTCAGCCCCATGACAGACCTTCAACATTTCCACCATCCTCGATTAAAAGGATGAAAACTGAGATACATTGTTCACACACACACACACACACACACACACACACACACACACACACACACACACACACATCGATCAAAACATAATATCCTCTTTCGTTTCGCAAGAGTGGGTATAAAAATAGCTGGAGTTGGCTTCTCGGAATACAGAATGCTGAAAAGGTAAAATCGTTCCGTGTGCTTCTCTAACAAGTATGATAAATCCAAAAGCAGCGATAATATGCAGGAATGGTGGTGTGCCTTTCCAAGTTTAGGGTTGTTACTCAACAGGGACAAAAGGTCCAGGTGGCTAGTTTTTGACGCAGGCACACCTCGGAAGATGCCTCTTCAGATAATAAATAAAAAGGTGGAGTTAGGCAACAATAAAAGCAACTGCAAGAAACGAACTGATAAAATTGATGGGTAGGTTGACTGACCATAAACAGCGTAAAAAAGGCAACTACATGAGGGAAACAGACACACAAGTAAAATGATATACAACAATACAGGCACCTTCTGACTGGGAACAAATAAGTAGAGCAGGTTGACCGATAATAAAGAAATAGACGAACAGACAAAAGGACAGGTAGATAGAGTGATAGATAGATAAATAGATGAATAGGTAGATAAGTGAACAGACAGACATTTAGATGGACAAACAGATAAATAGATAAGCAACGATAAAACAGTAAGATGGTAGTGGATGACCAGAAGTAGGTAAGCAACCAAGGACGGAATAGACAGAAAAGTAGATTGATAAACAACGGTACAATCCAGTGCAGGGATGCAATAGATCCAGAGACAGGTAGACAGATCCATAGGCCATTTGGCAAAAAGGAAAGCAATTGAAGGAAGAGCAACAACAATCCGAGCTTCGTTCTAGTGGGCATCATGATCCGGAATGAGTAAAGGGTCCTCAGTGGGGTATTATTGATTCTCTTTGCCTCGCCCTCGCTCTCCTTCACACTTCACTCCTCTCATTAGTTCACCTTTGTAATGCTGCTCCTCTCTAGTATCCTCAACCTACTTTAGCCTGTTTTTGCTTCCACGTTCCTCTTTTAGCAATCGTTTATCTGCCTCCTCAGTATTTCACCTTCTATATGCCTCCTGTTTGGCAACCATTTTTCTTTCCCTGATTATTCACCTTTGTAATGTTTCTTCTTTTCTTTTTTTAAGCATCCTCAACCCGTTTTGGCCTGCTTTTGGTTTCGCGGTTCCTTTTTGGCACTCATTTATTTCCCTTCTCATTATTTCACCATTTTTTTGTTATGCGTCTCTAGGATCCTGAACCTCATTTGGCATGTTATAGTTTTTTTTTTTTTTGCGTTTCTCTTTGGCAGTCATCTATCTCTTCCTCTCACCAATTTCACCTTTATAATGCTGCCTTTCTCTAGTGTCCTTAGCCTCCTCTGGTCTTCTGTACCTCCTGTTAGGCAACCACTTTTCTGCCTATCATTATATCATCTTTGTAATGTTACCTCTTTGTAGTATCCTTGACCTGCTTTGGCCTATTTTTGTTTTTGCGTTTCTCCTTTGACAGCCACTTATCTGCTTATTCATTTTCTGCATTCTCATTCTGTTGTTCTGAATGTTCTTTATGTCAACCTTGTTTTTGTATATTCTTTCTACAACCATATGATTTTATTGAAATTAAGAGAGCTCGTTAGTAGCAAAGGGGTTAATAAACCTCATATCTAACACCTACACTTTATAATTACCTCCTAAACTGAGTAAGATAATACAAAAATAGCTAATAAAATGCAAAACATTTTATTCTGTTGAAGAAGAAAATGTGTACTTTTTCGTTAGTGTTTAAGTTTGTGATTAGAAGTCGTTTTTTCTTTTCTCTGACTTCTTTCTCCGTTATATTGGTGTATTTCTTGCTCGTGAAAACCTGTCGAGTAATTTTTCCGTGTTGATGAAAGACGTTGTTGACACCTTGTTAGGAAGTTGCCCAGGTCTGATAAAGAAGCCAGTTCCTAAGTTGTACCAGTTCGTTAACGTGTCCGACTCGTCCCTTCTGACAAGCACGATATATCAACAAGTTTGCTATTTTGCCCACCTCGTCATTTTCATCGACCTCTTATGAATCTAACTCAGTTTTTTCCCGACTGGAGCTGACTTAAAGATTACATGACGAAGCTTCCGTCAATAAATGTTCAGCGTAGCCACAACCATTGTTTCTATTTCAAAACTTAACATCTTCCCTGCTTATTGTGAACGAAGTGCAAGGACGCGATGTAATTTTTTCTTATATATTTTATGTTCAACTAGCCACTGCCTTTACTGATAGTTCTTAGCCAATCATATTGCCTGTCTGGGACCTAACAGAAACAGGAATACGATGTGATTTCTGCTTTAATAAATGTTCGTATCATAAGAACCTTTACTGATAATTCTAAACCCAACATTTTGAATGCCTGAAAGAGATGAAAAGGAAATTCCATATTGGCTTTTCTTTCGTCACATTAGGCTCAGCGTCGCCAGAGTATTTACTGATAAAACCAGCGTTAGTGACGGATGAACTGAAAACATGAATACGATGTTATTTTTCTTCAACAATTTGTTTGCTTATATTTCTTTGCCTATAACATTTTGACAGTTTGGGACTGACAAGAAGAAGGATTGCAGTACTTTTACATAAACAAAAAAAAATGTACACAGTCACAGTCTTATCTTATAATTCAAAACCAAATATTTTTACTTCTGATCGGCCAAAAAGCAACAGTACGATGCTTCATTCCCTTCAGCTTCAGTAACATCTCACAGTGACAAGAACCATTCGCAACGTCGTCTCCAGTGTAAACATAACACCAAACACTACCACTATGCAGTGAATAGGGAGTGGGAGATTGACTGGGAAAGTTTATGTGAGAGAGAGAGAGAGAGAGAGAGAGAGAGAGAGAGAGAGAGAGAGAGAGAGAGAGAGAGAGAGTGTGTTCTTTGGGAAGAGAAAGAGTGGGGGACCAGAGTGAGAGAAGACTAAGAAAGTGTATGGAAGCGTCGTTTGGGAGGAGATGAATAAGGGACCGAAAACTAGATGAACATATAAGGTGCAATAGAGTGTAAGGGAGTGTCTGGGAAGAGGGTTGTCACTGAGTAGGAATGAAAACGCCTGGAGTTTCTTTCTGCTGAGTCGACACCCAAGCAATGGATAGACAGATAGATAAACAACCAGAGATAAATCACAAACCACTCAACAAATGCCTACAGTGACATATATTTCTGCAGTATAACATGGATCGTTGTTCCGTCTCAGTAATACCACAGGCTTAAGGAAATGTACATGAGTATACAACAGCGGTCTTTAGCTTACATTGTCGAATCGGGAGTCCTTCCTCCTCCTCATCATCATCATCATCATCCGCCTATTTCCCACTAAAGGGTGGGGTTCAGAGGATGCACAAGGAGGACTATATGAGGATAAAAACAGGGCTGTCAGTAAGAAACCCAGTAAAACAGACCACACATTCATCCACTCAACTTTCACAATTTAGTTTTCTTTAAAATCGCCTTGTAAGTGCCTGTGGGTAAGAGTCTTTCCACCAGTTTCTAAGTTAAAAGTAAGCCATGCTGCCGATGCAACCTTTGTCATACGCATATATATATGCCGGTACGTGGTTTATTCGTCCGTTTCTGCATTTTGCCATTTCGTAACGTTCCTCAAATCCCATTCCTCATTATCTCGAATATTCAGTCCCTGTGCCCATCCAGTTTTTTATCGACCTTCGACGCCTCCTCCTGTTCTCTGTCACTCACTATAGTATTGTTATTTGCCGTTCCCACACAGCCGTAAAATTCAGGGACAGTCTTTTCGCAGACTCCCCATAACTCAAACTTCTTACAAATCTTTATATCTCTCATCTAGATAGCTTGCGCAGACCATATATAGTTTAAAATTTACCCTTGCCTTTGCTTTAACGCTCGTCATTACAAACTCGTGCCATCCCAGGGTTTCATATCTTGTGTTAATGTGGGAATGAACACCCCTGGGTATAGTTTCTTAGCAGCCTCTTTATTCAGTTCTGTCATGAATCAAGGCCATCGTAGCACCGGCCATTATTTTTCCTTCAGGTACTTTTATCTCTACGTACTTCACACATTTACCTCTCTAGTCTGGCGCTGACAGGGTGCCTACATGTAGTGGTGCTGTGAATCTTGGGTAGAACAGCGGCTGCGTCCATCAAAGTGCCAAACCTTCCCATATTTCTCTGCACCATGGTTGGGGATTGACCCGGGTCAGACCCTGGTAAGGCGCCTTCTACAACAAGGGGACTCCTGTTCCTACACGGCGTCCGCAGTTAACTATATTTGTTGGACGACCCCACACACGCATTTGCTTACCTGTGGTCGATGAGTCTGCTAGGCCAAACAGATCAATATAAAGGAATAACGACCTCTCCAGTCTACTGCTGCTCCGATATGCCTATGATCTTGCACCAGTTCGAGTCCCATACTAGCGATAATAAAACCAGTTGTCATAACAGCGTGTGAACCCATAATAAACTACTCTACCATATACATTGTGCTTGGGGTTGCAATGAACTATTCTTGTCTCGGAACCAGAGATTCAACTATACAAAACATTTACTTGTGCATTGTGCAATGCGAGTACATCGCTTTGATCTAGGCCACTACATTAATTACACCCGGCAGTCATTACTTTGATGAATCTCAGTCTCTTGCTCCTGCACCACAAAGGGTTCGAGTGAAAATAATGTTTACAAATGTATATACAGCAGCCACCTCTTCTCGTGTGTGTGTGTGTGTGTGTGTGTGTGTGTGTGTGTGTGTGTTTCATTATCCCTTGCATACTCAGCGTGATATGAGTTATATGTTAAAAAAAAATGGGTTATTTTTGCGACATTTTTCTACCGGTCCACTCTTTGTCCAGTTTTGTCATTATGTTTGCAGTTTACTTTTCATTCTGATAAAAGCTGTTCTCTCATCCCTTAGTGATGCGCAGCCAGTCCTTTTAGAACGCTGACTTTTTTTCCGGACAGTATTCAGCCTGGGATTTTTTTTTTTTTTTTAACTGGAAAGGTTTAGTTTTAGATTTCTTTTACCCAGACAAGAGAGGACTATTTTAAATCATATAAAATTGTCTGAAGCTAGCAGTAATTAGAAAAATAAAGCGTCGTCACACAGAATGGCCTACCCCTCGCAGTTGATAATGGTTGTCACCAGCAAATAAGATTTAGTAAGACATACTCATTTCAGTTTTGCTCTCTCTCTCTCTCTTTCTCTCTCTCTCTCTCTCTCTCTCTCTCTCTCTCTCTCTCTCTCTCTCTCGATTATATATATATATACAAGTATATATATATATATATATATATATATATATATATATATATATATATATATATATATATATATATATAATACTGTATATATCCATCCATCTATCCATCATCCAATCCTACATTGCCCCATGAGGAGCGTAGGAGCCCGGGGCTAAGCAGTTGGTCCCGACATTTAAGATGAGAGTGACCAGCCTCACTCATCCCTGAGTGGCATTACATGAGCAATCAACCCCAACCATTCCTTGGATATAAACCTTCACCGGCTCAATCCGATTGGAGCGCAATAATTACCCACTAAACCACCAGGCGCCAAAATTTGGTTATATGGTTACCACCCAGCGTCGTAAATGGTTTCCTGGTGCACAGGAAACCATTTGGCTTGTCACTCAGTGTAGAATCACCCACAGGCTGAAGGAAGTGGAAAGAATGAAGGAAAGAAAGTGTAAAGTCACCCGTAGGCAGAAGGACAAGGAAAGAATGAAGGAAAGAAAGACAGAAGAGAATGGAAGGAAAGAAGGATGGAGAGGAAAGGGCAGACACCCGAGAGCAGCACTACATCGAGTGAGTGGACGGTGAGCGCCCCCACCTACCACATAAATATATACTATATATATAGTGTAGATAAATATAGATAATTAGCTGACAGGCCGGCTATGGGTTCTGGCCAATTTATGTAGCTGATTCTTCGCATATTAAGCTACTCCCTCAGAAGAACAATGCATTTTGATATATATTATGTTGATGTTACTCCCACAAGAAAGTCATGCAGGTAAAGCCTTTCAGCCTCTGGAGCTTAAAGGAAAGCATTTCCAAATCCTTCAATACAAGAGGTATCCCAGACTTCAAAAATTTTACATGGAGATTGCATGAATGAAATTTCAAATGACGTCATCGTGGTGAAGAAGTGAAGAGGGAAAGACTGAGAAACAATCCTAGTCATCTGCTTAATACTGAATAGTTTTCCCTGAGGAGAATAAAATCACATACACTACCTCCACCCCAGGAAAAAAAAAAAGGCAAAAATAGTTAAGCTCTTCACTAGGTCCGTACTTCATTCTCGTTACCGCCAGGCTGAGTTATTTTGCTAAGAATTACAGTAACCTTTAGAATTTGCGGAGTTAGAAATAGCCTTCTTCACCGCCATGAGGACAAAGAGGCTCTCTAAACCTCGGTGCAGTCGTCTAGCAGCAGTTACAGTAAAACAGAAACACAGGGAAAAATTCTTACATCGCAATATTGGCATTCAGCGCAATAGAATTCAGATTCTCCATTGCAAAGGCTACAGGAAATCGATTCTGACAGGAAATAGCGATGTGATCTCGATTATCCCTGGAAAATTTGTCAAGATTTCGATTAACTTAGGAAAGTTTGATACTATTTTTGCTCTCCCGGGAAAATATTCTATTATTTCCTTTACCAGATTATCCATGAATGTGAGCGAGGAATAAAAGGCGAAAGGGGAAAAGGTTTTGTCTTGGAAATCCTGACACAGAAACCTTCACGCTGTAAGGATTCGGTGTGATTTGACTGTGAATGAAGAATATTGAATTTTATTTGGTGGAAGCGGTGTCACAAGACAATATGACTCAGCGAAAAATTGTTTATATATTCTAGGTCGAAGAGGAAGATCAAGCAGCAAGATTTGTCGTTTGTGTTACTCCTCCTGATATTCGTCTTTCACCTTCAATTCGGTGATGCTCTCTCTCTCTCTCTCTCTCTCTCTCTCGCCTTCATCAGGCCACAAACAGATAATTTTGATCAGCATAGGAGAAATATCTGTTATCGAAGTTCATAAAAAAAAAAAGAAGAAGAAGACATTAACCCCTCAAGTTAAAAAAAAATCTCTCCACACAGAATAAAATCTGTCAGAACGCCATCGTAGTGGAAAAATAAAAGTCGGTATCAGCAACTTCCATTTTACGTAGTACGAAGGGGTAGGCGAAGCTAAGCAAACGTTATCTTTATTATTTTACCGCATGATTATCGTGTTGGAGAGGGACGCCTTCATGTGGTGACAATGATATAACTGGAGCGTGGGGAGCTGCCCTGTTATACAAACGTTCCTCAGTCCCTTCCCAATCCCCTGAAAACGAGGATGGTGGTCTGCAGGAAAGGGTCAGCTTCAGCCTACAGTTCACTAGGCTCACGTACAGACGAGCCTGGAGTTGCAACTATTGTTAGAATTCGTTCACTTTAACTTGGTCATGATTTTCGTCCTTTTGCAGCTTATTTTCCGTAGCTCACCTTCGAAAATAAGACAATACTATGGCTTTTTATCCTTTTCATAGAACTCCTCGTGGATAGCACTTAATTCTCCTGTTCATCTACCGCTACAACTTAGCAACCAAGATACAGATTTGGCAGTTTCAGGCCAGGATAAAGTGAACAGAGTCTAGTACTATTGTGCATTTATGATTTTATATTTGATCGTTCCTGAATATTTATTCTGCGTAAGAGAGGCTTCTTGGACTCAATGGAATAGTTTAGCCTTTACAAACCCTTTCACAAGCTGACGTCTTCCCCGAACGAAAAAAAAAAAAAAATCGTCTGAAAGTAGCAAGAATTACAGAGAATGAGAAGCCCATGATCGAATAGATTAAGGATAGGAAATTTATCTACTTCCCTGGCAGCAAACTATGCAGTAAATAATAATAATAATAATAATAATAATAATAATAAAATCTATTCACTTCTTGAGGCTTCGGACTGTTGCAGATTAGTCTCGCTAAATTATGATTCCAAGGATGTAATTCATTCTTGTATAACAGCGTACTTAACTTTTAGAATATCACGGTTTACCTGAGTAGTTTTATTTTACAAAATCTTTCCTTTTTTAACTGTTTGTATTCTTAGAGTTCCTTAATTTCTTTCCAGTCAGCTTCCATTGAAAATTTCTCTTATTAATGTTTCCCACCAATCTTTACACTATAATGAAGGAAATACTGGACTTGATACGTAAGAAGAAACTTTATGGAAAGGACTCGTATATTTCAATCGAGTTCTACCTCTATCATTTGGACGAACATAATGTAAAAGGGGGAGGGGGATTCTCTCATCATACTAAAAACGAAGGAAAAATACTGAAAGCAGTTAGAATGAAGTAAAACGAACCTCAGACCAAAAGCAGACATTTACAACATTTACATTTTAAAATTTCTTTATTAGTCATGTAATAATTATATCACGTTCCCAGATATTTCTCATGCATTGTTAGGTATTGATTTCCTCTCCTTTGTTTAATAGTGTATTTATTTTCTGATGCTACTGGATTTTTTTTTTTATTATTTTGTTTTGTCTTTCCTGATGTTTTATTTATTCTTATATAGCCCCTGCCTCTTCTTATGTTTTATGCGCAACCAACACATCCGGTTTTTCTCAATATGTTCTATTATAATGAGTCACAAGTTAGAATACATTAAAGACTGTCACATTCCCAGGGCAATATAGGAAGATGTCTACACAGTTACACTTATAGTACAGTACACACATCTTAGCAAAAGATGGTAGACTCTATGGATTCCTGTTCCTCACTTCTTTAAATATGTTTGTATGGCTTCATCATTAACCCCACAAGCTCTTTGAAAACCCTAAATGAAAAAAGAAAAAAAAAAAAGTGCCCGGGAGCATGTGCCGGAGGTATCACTGTACAAAAATATAAAGCGAATCGGTGAAGGAATGATATCGAATTATACGAGTGTATGGAAGAAAGACAGGCGAAGTAATAAGAAGAAAGAAACTGAACAAATACATCGTAGTCTCCATCTTAGTGCGGAGACCACTGATAGCCATGTACTCGCGCAGCTGAGAACAATATCGCTCCAGTTTTTAGACGAATAGTTCTGAAACCATTACGAAACATACGGAAAATTTGCCAAGTTCCCAAGACCGTGCTAATGGGTTTCGAAAGTCATTGCTTACTGTTATCATAAGATGTATCCATATTATGCCTGCAACTATACACTCAGTCGAATGATGACATGTACACTATGATCGTTGCTTGGGTCATTATTTGGTCCTCGTTATCGTTTTCATATACTACCAGAGACAGCCCACTATAGAGAATAGTTTTTTTTTTTTTTTTTTTCAATCTGGGAGAATGAAGGTGTAGACAAGCTCCCGATATCTTCCAATAATTTACTCTATAAAATTTCTATTATTGCAAATTTTGCTTCCTATGATATAAAGTGCAGTCAGTAACGATATGAAAAGGCCAGACACGTTCCACCTTCGTCACGTGCCTCAGAAATTACTGATGGATAATAGGAGTTTGTCTTCATGTATGAGTGCTCATGTTTCACTGATAAGGCAGACAAGTATGTACAGTCTTATGATTGACGATCAGAAGAGTATCCTTATTTTTTTGTCCTGCGTTTTCATTTTGACAAACAGGAAAAAACGCTTGAAGACATCCTCCAGTAAGTTATGTATGGCACAGACGTTTGTACCTGCCCTTTCATTGACTCTTTATAAAACAAAACCTTACACAACATAAGGAATAATGTATTCTTTCTTAAATATATGCGTTTTATTTAAATAAAAAAAGAAAAAAGAAAAAGAAACAGCCGGAAAGCAACAGCTTGGAAAACGATAAATTTTTGAACGAGTAATCAGGGATGACTGAACACACACACACACACACACACACACACACACACGCAACAGAACCTAAACCTTTGATCTCTGATGCAACACTAATATCCTCCACTACTGATTTCGAAATCTAAATTGGATATAAGTACTTATTTTTATTTCTGTCTGATTTGCACCGCTGTTTTTCACATTTCCTTTACAATATACACTGTAGCAGTACTGACTTACATATATAACACCAATAAATGAACCAGAGTGTTTTATGAATCAAGATTTTCTTTTCAAGTTTAGAAAGAAGGTAAAAGCTAATAGGACTATGTAATAAAATATCTCAGTCAGATGAAGGGTAATGAAGCAGTTGTGTGCTGAGCAGCATATTTGAGAGATAAAGTCTGATAAAAAAAACTTTCATTAGTGACTCCAAAAAACAAATATTCCATCTTTCACCTTCCTAGCCTTCTACATAACTAACTATTTACAGCAATACACAGCTCAGTGACTGTGTTTCTCGTATCTGTCTAGAAATGAATATCACTCTCGTATCTTGCAAAATCTGTTCCTCATAGACTGAGTTTAGTAGGTAGACGAAGTGCTCTTTTCTGTGTGTGTGTGTGTGTGTGTGTGTGTGTGTGTGTGTGTGTGTTTCCTTTCATAAAATTCACTCTCTCTCTCTTGAAAATATATATATATATATCTATATATATATATATATATATATATATATATATATATATATATATATATATATATATATATATAACTATCTGTCTATCTTACCTATCGCCTTTTTCAGTGGTCACTACATCCTTGAACTCTCTGTTAGTTACCTTTCTACAATAATAATGCTGGGCACACACAATTCACCAAGCTAAACACTTTATCTCCATATTTATGTCCACTTTTGGGAAGCGAGTGGGCAAAAGTCAAGGACAAAGGGCTAGGTCAACTCAGATGTTTAAAATCTAATATGGACCAAACTTGCAGAAGAGTTAAGCATTAGACAAGAGTCAGGTGATTCAGTTTTCAGGGTAATCAGTCGAGGGGCAAGGTCACAGGGCATATTTAATGTTCGACCCTTACATGAATTACTGGACTCATATGTTGCACTCACTGAATGGTCCCTGTTGTCGCCCATATCTTTATCCAAAAGCAAAGCGGTACTCTTGCCCATTCATTAACACAGGTGGACTGCTCGAACTTTCTCATTTTGCCATTTCCATCTCTCTTTGACTCACAGTTTTGCAATGTATATACTGGTAGTGTGTTCATGTATCTCGAAGTGAAAGAATCGTGATTTATCGTTTGTTGTTGTCTCTAGTAGATTCTGCTTAGTTTTTGACGTTTATTTGTCCCTTAAAAAGCAACTTACACGCATACAAGAACTAAGACAACATTTTGCTTTACTTTTTAATGAAACATCGTCTTGTTGACTATTTTTCTGCTGGCAACCCCTTTCAACCTATCATACGAGAACCCCTTACCTCGGCTTTCATGCTGTCTCTTTCAGTAATCTCAGTTATTCACCTCAGCTGTATTTATTGAGAAGCATATTTCACATATTTTCCTTCTATGTCCTTCGATTTAATGAACAGAAAATTTTCATATGATGGTCTATTCTCTCCCACAGGCTTCCCACTCGAGTACGCCCGCTTAGAGTCGAAAACTTCAGAATCCCTAAACAGTTCCTGCACCAGCAATCGGGTAAGTGGGTGTTCATGGACAGTCTGAGCAATTGTACGTGTGTGTGTGTGTGTGTGTGTGTGTGTGTGTGTGTGTGTATGTGTGTGTGTGCTTAAATACTTTCATCTCTTCTCTCTTGATGAATGTTTCACCTGTAACTTGCTACCCCCTCACATAATCCACTACTTCAAAACCTTATCCTTTCACCCAGTTGTGCTCCCACCTTTCCATCTATGTTTTGTATGATTTATATATCCAGACCTACTTGCGGTTCAGTCAACTGGGGAAGCAATTGTCGGGAAACTAGAATAATTGATTGTTGATTGTAAGTGTTGTTCTATTTCGTCTGCGATGAGAAACAGGATAATGCATTGAAATTTCCTCTCTCATAAAGTCCACCTTATTGTTGCAAAAAATACGCTCGCTAATGAGTGAGATACTCTTGGCAGATATTAATACAGACGTTTCGATTCGAATGCTCAAGTGACGACTTTGGAAAATGCATGGCTCTATCTGCTAGCAGTCCACGTGGAAGGATATTGCTAACTTATATCTACAGATATACCATGGGAAGAATACAGTCCTTTATGCAACAGAGGAGTCCCCCTAACCACGATTTCGGCTGTTAATTCAATAAAAGCAAGCCAGTGAGACGACTGTGCGAACATAGCTGACTGAAGTTGTGTCCTAACCAACGCAGCATTGTTAGAAACAACGCAAACAATATGGACAACAACCGTCAGTACGATCAGCAATATACTTGAACACAGGAATGCACCAATATTGCTTTGTTAGTACCAGTCCGGCTAGAAGTTGCTAACATTATTAGAAATAAATGTTATTATTGCACACTCCATAAAAGCCACGTGCCATGATAACACGATGTCTGCTAGTGAGGACACCATACCGGCAGCAGTGTCAGCAGTGGATTTGTGTGTAGAGAAGCAGTGTCTTCGTCATGTGTGCTTTGTGCTTCCCTATCTCTGTGCACCATTGCAACCTGGGCAGAGGGGACTGCCTCATTAGTCATATTGCTGATGGAAATACATTTCTCATGCCGGCTATGTGTTTACCTTTAATCAGACTAGCATGCGCTTCTAATTTTTCGGAACATCATCGCCAAATAGTTGTCAACACATATTACCATCAGTGTTGCGTTGGTGAGAACTACAGAATATAACTAACCCGGACGCTAAACCATTTTTATTTTTTCGGGCACATGCTCACCCCTTGCCGCTGTTGCCTAGTTAAAGAGAGAGAGAGAGAGAGAGAGAGAGAGAGAGAGAGACGTGTGACAACACCAACAGAACTCTGCTTAAGGTGTATTGCTATTATGCTTTCACACTGTGTTTATATAAAACAGTACATGATTACTATCAAGCAAAAATAAGTATTTCTATAAGAGATCATAATTTGGAGTATTTAAAGATCGTGAGCGTTTAGGCAAATGTTATAAGTTCATAATTGTTCAAATCTTAACATTCACTATTGAAACACTTGTGTGGCCCGGTTACACTTTAGACTTTTTTTTTTTTCAGTAGAAGTCAATGCTGTGTGGCGGGCGCAAGTGACAAGGGCTAATATGTCAGATTCTGTCTTAGTCATGTGATTAGTATTCCATCCCTCCGGGAGAAGCCAAGGAGAATTAAGAAGAGAAAAATGTGATTTATTAAATCGTTACCTCTACCTTTGACTGTTGGAAAAGAAACGTTAAGAAACATTAATTCTGTGTAGCAGCACCGTTCACCTTTTCTCGCTTATGATCTGCATTTCCTCATGTATCACATAACTTTCACTCGGTGAGCGACACAATACTCACAGGGAGGAACGCACTTTACACAGCATTATGATTCACAATAATCCACACAACTTTATCTTTTTTATTTCTAAAAACCACTCCTTTATTCCAAGATCAGCCTTTCAGTCCTAAGCTATAGGAGAATAAGTCAATTCAAGAGCTACAAAATAAAACAATACTGATGAGAAGAGCGAAAAATTTATTTCTCCCAGCCACACACAAGACGCTCATTGCTATTCTGTAGTATGAAGTAAATAACTGGAAGTATACATTTCGACATGTAAGTGAATATTGATTACTGCTAGGAATTACAGGTTTTCTTATGCCGATATATATATATATATATATATATATATATATATATATATATATATATATATATATATATATATATATATATATATGCGTGTGTGTGTGTCTACTAAAAAAAGTTCGCCAGAAGTTTCATCATAAAGGAAGCCAAGAATGTGGTTATACTATTATGCCCGTATATACTGCACATATATTGTAAATCGCTTCCTAACGCAGCTCAAGGTAGGCTTCCCATGAAAAATCAGTTTCCAAGTAATGGTGGTACTAAGCACGTCAGTGGCGATCGATTTTGCTGTCTGCCTAGAATGATAAAGGTGAAGGCGACTTTTGTGAAGGCGGGACGAGATGGTGCTAACGCAGGTCTGCCTTTAGTCGTACGTGTTGGAAGGACTTGCGTGGAGCATACACAAATTTCTTGCCACACTGGTCAGCAGAACTTTAAGCCATACTCACGGTAAAGGGACACTATTAGTAGAATTAACTGAGATGCATGCACATAGTTAAGTTGACATCTGATTCACGTTCATAAGTTCATATTTGTCTGTCTGTCTGTATTGCAAGCATCACGCACAAACATGAAATATCTACAAACTCCAGAGCAAATACTGTTAACGACCATTAGGAGTGTGCTGTAGGCCAAAACCTTTTCGTAAAAGTCGATCGCGTACCTGCTTCGTACAGGATTAGTCGTTATGAGGTACAGTCGCCAAACTTTCCACCTGGGCCACCCAGCCACGAGAGGTGGGTAACGGGTGCTGGCAACAGTGTATCTGTTTGTTCGTGTGTACACGCTCAACGAAAGTTCAGATCATCAACTCTCTTCGTCCATGGTGAACCTCCGTCAGACTTCATCCCAATATTCAGCACAGTTTTTAGCCAATAGAATTTCAAAGGAACTTCATGAGAGTATTGGATAATGCGAGTATTGAAAACAATAAGTAAAATAACCTAAAAGACTGCAACTTTACATTTATTACATATTAATAAACGTGTTCTTTTTCATTATTACGTGATAAACCTATGGCTAAAAATTGTCTGCTGAATATTGGGAGGAAGAACCGGCGTGTGACCGGCCCTTATGGCAGAAAAATAGATACCGGCGTCTGTTAGTTTTGCATTTCGCCAGTCCTGGGCCGGTCTCGATTAAACGTATTGAAATACTGTACCATTCTTGATCCGAGACATGATTAGGTAATTTAGGTCATAAATTGTTACAGGATTACTCTTTGGGCGGATATTAATTTAAACTAAGTAGGAGAGAGAGGAACTGTAGATGTTGGAGGTTGAAACTCGTTCGTTGAGGCAGAATACTGCCTCGAGTCTAGGTTTGTGGGATAAAAAAAAAAAATCAGTGTTCCTGTCTGTAATGATAATTTCATGTTTGATATGTTGCATTTGCCAGTCACATAAGTATTATCACTGGCAGTGGTTATATTAATGTCCCAACAATTCATGAATCAATAGCAATTGTTCTTAAAATGACTGGAAGCTTGTGCATACTGTGATGGAGAGGTGGTGTCATCATGCTATAATGTGAGATAATGTTGTTTGGTGAAGAATCGATGAACGTGTAATGTGTGACCTCACACATAAGCGGCACCACTCACAATCAATTTTCCTTGTAATGTATATCAATTTTCTTTGTAATGTATAATTCAGTCATTCGTTAGATGAATGGACTATAGAGGTGTGCTGTTATGACCATAGTCATATGAAATATGATACAGTAAGTCATTAACATAGCTGATATAATAGCCATATTCGACAGCAGTATGCATAAACTCTTCGCCTGTTGAAGTGACAGTATTTTAACATACCTCTTGGTGGTGCACCATAGAACATATAAAAACATCTACCTGAAGTACTAACAACGAGGAAATAAGCAACGGTTAACAGTGTCTGAACATCATCCTAATGTTTATTGGTCGGTGTTGTTCATGATGTGAATATGGCAGGTAATCTTACTTGTAAATGGAAGTAGATGTTGGGTAAATGCATTCCTCTTCAACCTGTACTGATAGTGGTATCAGGTGGTAACCCTGTGAAATGGAATTTCTGATACAAGGAGAGAGTAAGAGAAAGACGTTGAGCGATTCCAGTATTTAGTGCATTAACATGTTATGGTAACAATGTAAATACAACATAGATGATACAATGTTTAGTATTGTTAAGAATGCAAATATTTAGCAGAATGCTAATGGATCTCGGAAACTAGTTCGGCAACTATTATCACTGGCGGTATGAATAATGTAACCCCCGCACCCCCCGTCCGGCGCCTTCCCTGGCCTTCGCTATGCCAATCCCTCCGCTAAAACAGCTCTCCCATCGGCGCTACCAGTTGCAGGAAATAGGTCGCATGAAATTTTTGCGTGCCACGGGTTGCACGGACCAAGGCCAAGTAAATATAATATAATATATATTATTCTGTTATATAGAATAGTATTTATTTATATTATAATATTATATATATAACCTTATTATAAAATTAATATAGCCATATTTATTTGACCTTGGTCAACGTGACTTGTGGCACACAAAAATTTTCCGTGCGACCAGTTTCATGCAACTGGCTGAGCTGATGGGAGAGCCGCCTTACTCCTGAGACATTTTTTCTCCCCACCAACTCCTCACCCAGCCATCTATGGAATGAACTCTGACGGAGGTTCACTATGAACGAGGAGAGTTGATGATCCGAACTTTCGTCGAATATGTACACACGAACAGATACACTGTTGCCAGCACCCGTTACCCACCTCTCGCGGCTGATTGGCCCAGGTGGAAAGTTTGGCGACTGTACATCACAAACGAACGACAAGAGTCATAAAGAAACTCCAAGTTATAAAAGTTGCTAAGGGGTCTTGGAGTGTGCTGTAGGTCAGAAATTTCTCCGGAGAAATTGACTGGGTATCTGCGGCATGTCAGAAGAGTCGTAATTATGATACATGGTGCAGGACTAGACATTCCATACATAAATACTTTCATTCTGTAATCGTATGTTTCCGTTTCTGTCTGCTTCTTTGTCTGTTTGCCGTGCGAACTTTGTGTGAAGCATAAAAAAGGCAACGTTTATCATCAAGTTCCAAAACCAAAACATTAGGACCATTTAGAGTGTGAATTAAATATTTTTCTATACAAGCCAACCGCGTACCAGCATCGTGGCAGATGAGTCGTGAATATGACACAGAGGACAATGACAAGACCTTATATACAGACTCGTACATTCCTTCTGTACATCTAATCCTATAATTTTACGTTCGTATCTATTTGTCCGAATGTAATGCGAACTTTGTCCGCAGCATCAGGGTCAAGCAAAAAAATATATTAACAAATCCCCAAGGAAATTATGCTATGGACCATTTATGGAGCGTGCTTTAAACAAACAAACAAACAAAATATGGAAACTGTTCCATTTTGCTTTCTAGCTATGATTAAAAACTAGAGGTCTAATATTAGTAGAATATAGGAAGCTGAACGATCCTAATATTAGCGATTTATGGCAAAGCCAAAAAGAGGATGAAAGACTTTCTTTGGAGAAACCAATGTCCTCTCGTGTATTCTATCTATCTGTCTATCTATCTGTCTGTCTGTCTGTCTAGCTGTCTGTAACTACATATGCTTTTCCATGTATCCATATCCTTTGATATTGGAATGAAAACCCAAAGAGTAAACGTTTGTTTGCTGTATATGAATTTCAGCTAATGAATATAATTTCTACCTTTCTATAGGTGCTGTAATGTTTTAATTCTTTACCCACTCTTGTGTTTCAGTGTGTGCTCGGTTACTCCACTGAGTCCGCCATGCTCTTGTCCTCATCTGCTTCCGCCTGTAGCGCCACAACCGGCCTGCTGCCTACGCCTGCATGCAGCCTGGGTGGGGGCGTGGGTGGGGCTGGGGGCGGGGGGCCTATGATGGGTATGATGTACGGATCCCTCGGCCGTTCCCGGGGACCCTCATGGGGTCAGTGTCCCCCTAGGCCGCCGCCTCCAGCACACGACCCCAGGGAGGATTCTCGCTTCCACACCCTCTCCACACCCTGCACACGTCGCCCTAGTGAGAGCTTTGTATGAGGGTGTCCTGTCTGTAGTGGTAATTTAGCTCGTAGGAACACTTATCACTGTTACAGTGCTGGAACTTGTTATCCCAGCTCATTAGAATGTCTTACACATCTACCTTGAAAATATAATGAGGTGTGACTTATACTATCCTGAAAAACATAAGAGTATCTTGAAAAATCTTATGAGCTTTGAGTTTCACTACCGTGGCAAACACAAGAATGCTTATTTTGAGCAAAATGGAATATCTAAAACAGAGTAACTTACTTCACAACTTTTATATCCTGTGAGTGATGGTAGGTTTGTGCGAATGTTATCTTTCCTAAGTGAAGTGTATCACTTCCCTGTAGCATATGTCACAATGTTTGGTGCTCCCTCAACGGTCTGAAAACAAACAAAGCAAAAACTTATTAGCCAGAGTGTTTAACATAATGGACACTACAGTATCTGGCTGAAATTCCCGACATGGAGAGTAAAGTGAATAATATGTAGTGCATCATTTCACTCATATATAGAAGAATATTATACTGTTGATTTAAGACATAGTTCTTTCCTGCAGTGATGTTTACCTTTATTACACAGTTTTCAGACAGGTAACGACGTACCACCTAAGCTAATGATTAAGGTGTTCATTTGAATAACACTTACTGAATAACTGTAGTGAGATTTGTTAGCTTATTTTCCATTGAAGCCTTCGTGGTCAAGTTTGGGGGCAAGAGAAAAAAAACGAAGAAATTTAAGAAGAGTGCTGACCCTGCCAAGCAATGTTTTCATGCCTTAACCACTTCATCCCTAACACTTCATCTGTAATTTTTTTTTCAACTAACAGGCGATTTTATTCAGTTCAGGAGGAACACCTTGTAGTGAAGGGGTTAATGGTAGCTATGTCTAACCCCTTCAGTTCGAAAAACTTCGCCTATCCTGAATAAAACTGTCTACGAATAGCAAGCACATAAGAGATTTCATAGGGGCGACATGGCTTCTGCGGTGTCACAGTAGTGGTTGTCTGGCAACAATTTCCAGGCAGCAAATCTTGGTGGCAACTTTTTTGGACCTGCCGGCAACTATTCTTGGTGATTGTGACTGCAAAGGCTCGTGTGACAATACTTCTTGAAAGATTGCCTAGCATAAAGCTGCAGGGGAAAATGTCCTGTGATACCGCCTATATTCTCATTGTTATATTTAAGACTTCGTAGCACCTTCTTCATAGCGATTTAATTGGTGGAGAGGGACGCCTTTACGTGGTGGCACCGATATGAATGAGTGACTCCACTACCCGGCTATACAATCGTCTCTCAGTTCCCTTCCTGTCTCCCGAAAGAAGGATGGTAGACTGAAGGAGAAGGACAACTTCAGCATCATCATCTTGCAGTCAAATGGGTTTCACATTTCAGGTGAACCTAGGGATACAACTACTTCTACTACAGTTTAATCCTTACAGCATGAAAAAAATCTCATTTGCTTTATGCCTGCTGCCCAAAGACGATTTTATTTGCTTTAGTAAAGACTTCTCAACCTTGAGGGAGCAGAGGAAGCCTTCAATATTCCCTTCAGTGCCAGACGTCATTCTTTAAATGAATAAATGGAAATGGCCTTCTCCTCGTGAAGGAGTAACTATTACATCTTATAATATTCCCTTTTATGTTATCGAGGCAAACTGAACCGATAATGAGAAAAAATGTATGTGGCTCTCTATTGTATTTTGTTTTTCTCTTGGAGGGAACTGTTACTGCGGGCTCATGGCCTTTGGTTCCTTCTTCCTCGCATAAAAAAAAAAAAAAATATTTATATATATATATATATCAGTCTACCAATCTCTATGTTCTATCTGTCTATCTATCTATCTATCTATCGATCTACCTATCTATCTGTAGCCAGGTGTCTTACTCCTGTGTGGAGTGTTCAATATATGACACAAAAGAAGGAAGGGCTGCATCAGTGTCCGGAAAATAATAACAGTATCTATGGTTTTGGTATTAGGTTTGTAATAATGGTTGTTACTAGTGTTAAGTTCATGTAAGAAGAAGGGTGGACAGTTACAAGCATATTCACACATATACTCACTATGTGAAACTATCTTACGTAGAATAACTACTGTAAAATAATATGGTAATGCACTCACATGCGCAAAGAAAAGAATAATTGAATACATGCGTAAAAATATTAACTTGCTGTACTCTTTATCACAGACATAGTCTTATGCCCGTCAGCTACAGTGCGCGCGCGCACGCACACACACACACACACACACACACACACACACACACACACACACACACACACACACACACACACACACACACACACACACACACACCGGGCTATCACAGTGGCACTTCAGCCCCTCGTGGCGAGATGGCTATTGACAGAATCAACACCCGCCGCCAGTCAGAAGAAGGACAGAAACTTCCTACACTCACACTTTATGGCGGTGCTGGAGAAGATCCCACCCACCACGCGAGGTATTGCAGGTGTTAACGGTATATCGATCACCTCAAATTCGAAAAGTCTCTCCTTAACCAATTTTAATATAATCGTGTAGAAACAGCAAGAACATGATAATTACGCCCTCGTGTCGAGAGATCTCAGACGTCTTGGTACTGAAGGGATGACATGGTTATTTTAGAGGTTTCAGTTAGTCCGTATAAAGTAATCTCCTCCTATTGTGTTAATATGAAAATGGCTAAATAATACAAATGAATCCCTGAGGTCGAGTGTATCTTAATATTTCGTTCTTATATAAGTCGATTTATTTTCACCTTAAGGGAGATGGAGGGTCATGAAAGGGTTAGACAAGGCTACGTATTGTATAGCCTCTGCAGTTCGAAAAACCTCTCCTAGGCTGAATAATGCTGTAGGTAAGTAGTAAGAATATGGTATTAAATGACGTCCTCAGACTGAAAAGATAAAGTGAGTTCCAATTAAGACAAGAGTGTAGTGCTATGAACCCGCCAATCATCTGTTATGTAAAAAAAAATAATCAGCTATTGAGATAGCTGTACTGTATATTCAGATTTTTAAAAATATATTGACGCAGGTCCCAGGAAGTTATGCACAGAATGAAGAATTATCTTCTACCAGCGTACGGTCTGTGTTATCAGGAACACATAATTAAGAATGTGGACAAAATTGATTTAAATATGATACGACGAAGGACTACTAATGATCAACTCGTCCGACGGCAGCAAGGATATTATAGTTAAGGATTTGGGTATTAGTGTGTGACCGAGAGATTGTGAAATTGGCAATCCTATGCTGAAAACTTAAACTGTTAAAAGGAAGGCGGGCAACTTATTGTTTTTTTCTTTGTCCAAATCTTTCCCTTGTATAGAGCTCGCAATAGATCTCCAGCTGCACTGCTGACTGAACTAGGGTTAGTGAGATGCAAACTGAATTCACCAACCTGACCTTACCACAAATCGAACTCGGGTCTGCCTGTGGAAATGTAAAAGAAAAGTGAGGATTGTGTGCGAATAGACAAGAAGATAACCCAGAATACTGAGGCGCGTTGGAGTTCTCAATTAGTTTCATTTATTATCCCTTGAAAACTGACTCTGAGGATAAAGCCGTGGAGAGCGAAACAGAAGGATCAAAGGAAAGATTCATTACTAAATATCACTGAGTAATTTCTCAGCGATGTGCATACTTTCTGGAAAAGGTTTTTTAATTTTACTACCACTACATTATTCCTGTCATTGTAGGGACAACTCGAGTACTCAGTTCCAGCTAACAACAGGCGATTTTATTCAGCTGAGAGACAGTATACCCGCCTGAGTTTGTTAAAACTTGTACCACTAATCCTTTCATGGTTAGGACACCACTAGTCTTCTACTGCAGGTTAAACTAGACGATTTAAATCATTTGACAGTGAGTTATCAAAACCTGAGAGTAGGCAAAAGACAGGTGCACATGAGCACGTATGAGTTTAACCCATTTTCAATCGAAAATAGAAAGAGTTGGGAAGGCTTAGTTATTGTGTTTTTAAGCCATTTGAAATTGGTGACGCCTTTTTTTTTTTTTTTTTTTTTTTTTTTTTTTAGCTTATTTTTGGCATTTTCAGGCATTTACTTCTTCAACTTTAGAGTGGCCTTCATTGACTCTTTCACAGTTAGACTTTTCTCCCAAACTGAATAAAATGTGCTGATGATAAAAAATTGATCAATATTGGCACGTACATTATGTGTAGGTCTGGGAGAAATTATGCAGTTCTGGTGGAGCCCGATAAAAGGGCAAGGTCACTGGCCAAAGTCAGTGTTCACGGAAAGGCGTTATTACATGAATGCCAAGGCCGATTTGGATTAAGACTTACACATGCACTGAGCACTTTTGATATAACTTATTTATACTGGTGCCGAACGATCTGCATTTACTTTAACATGGCCTAAAGTTGCCATCTCTTCTCGAATTCTGAGTTGTAATGACAGATTAACACTAGAATATGGTGCTAGTTATGTAAAAATCTTATAAAAAGGATGAAGAGCACTAGAAATAATGCCTTTTTCTGCCAATGATCTACGTGGCATAGGCTACGAAAAAAAATATATATATATTGTCTAAGTAAGGCACAGTATAGGGAAGGGGTTAATGAGAAGGGTTCAGTCTAAACCAATATTTCGAAAGTTTACCATAAGACAAATAAAGGCACCTGAAGGTAGCATGAAAATAAGAAATACGTGACTGGAGAGGAATGGTAAAAAAAATATTGACTGTGGATGTGGCCCTGGTGAGGCGGCTGTGTGATGTCCAGCCGCCCTGACATCAACCCCGACAGCTGCATGTGCCTTAATACCCTTTCGTGGTGGTCTGGTTGGATGTGTCGTGTATCGAGCTCTTTAGTACGATAACTCTTTTGGCTGCTGCTATCTCCAGACGAAAATATAAAGCTTGGAGACATTTTTCGATATTGTAGGCTCAGATATAGCTTTCCTTGACCCCTTCACTACTCTGTCACTCTTGGAAAAACAGAAACTGCAGAAATTACCATAAATTGAACCGCATTCTTGTACAGTCAGCAAAAAAAGTATGGAAATTACTACGTTCGATGAATATGGGCATGTGCTATGATTAACCATGTGTGTGTGTGTGTGTGTGTGTGTGTGTGTGTGTTTGTGTGTGTGTGAGTTCTGAGTAACAATAAATTCAGGTTGACGCCATATTACTGTATAATACAGTACGTTAGCACTCAGTCCCCTGTGACCCACTTTCAGCAAAATACTATCATGTAGCGTTAGTTGGATTGGAGTGCCAGAGTTGTTCCAACCATGAGAAGGTTAATGGTGACATTTTTAACAACGTCAAATCAATAACGCATTGTGTTAGCTGGAATAAATTACTACTATACACTTTTCCCGACAGTGGGAAGGTTAGTGAGTGAAATATTACAATGTGATGCAAATTTATGGACGTGTATCAAAGACGCCAGTGTTTCGAAGCTCTTCATCTTGCGTTTCAAAATGTAAAGCGCAGGTGGAGTCTAGGTGCAGCCGCGTTCATAAGCAGAGACACACATCTGTTCGTGTAGTCTGCTGTAGCGTCCACTGCATGTGAGATGTGCAACTGTTTCATTGGCTGCCTGGTGCACTGATCAACAATGTCCCAGGCAGTAAGGGAAATAGTTACACATCTCACCAGCAATGACAAATACAGTACACAAAACGGACAGATGTGTATCTTTCATATGAACGCGACTACGAGTATTCGTTATTTGTTGCTTGGTAAAGCTTCAGTAAACATTTACTTGAACACTGTCTCGAAACTGTGAATACCTAATGAGATTGTTTTAATACCCAGGAAGACTTCAAGAGCTTAACTCTCTTTTAACTGGACTCGCTTAACCAGTAATATTTAGGCGGACTTTAAGAATTGGACTCTTTCTTCTTTAGGTCACACAGTCGTTGGACCGTGCATGTGAGGCCGTGCATGTGAGTTGTTATAACCTGTAATCAGTTGACGTGTTTTATTGGTTTCTTCTTGCGACGTCAAGATAATTTCATTCAGCACTGGAGGAACTTCTTGCAGTGAAGGCTATATCTGACCCTTTCAGTTAAAAAGATCTCTCCTAAGTCGAATATGTATATATATATATATATATATATATATAAATTTGGAGACAAATAAACTGAAACAGACGTCAAGAGAGTTAAGTTCATAAATTATGATCCTAAGTTGTAAAAAGTGTATGATTTTTTTTTTTTTATATGGGGATTATTCAGTTAACAAATGTATTCTAGTCAAGTCTCCAATTCCACCCCCATCCCCTTATTCTGTACTACTCTAGCTTAAGGTTGTGAATCTGGAGAGAGGGAGAGTTAGTTCCACGTGCAGAGGAGAGTCCTCACTGTTCTCCTTGACACAAGAGATTCAGTAGTACCTCTTCCATAGCGGTTTTTTTTGCATATAACACTAGAGAGAGAGAGAGAGAGAGAGAGCCACAGTTTGCATCGTTAACGTACAAGAGGCTATAAACCCATTAATTGTAATTTATATTATTTTTACTGTTTCCCTATTAACCTGCTCTGCTTAAGAGAGATTCTTATAACAGTATTGATTATAGATATCCTTCATTTAAGCAAAGTGGAGGATGTTTTTCCAATATTCTAAAATCTTGGGATGGTGAAAGTAGAGTAATGAAATCCGTCAGGTGATTCAGAGGGTCAAAGTGAACTCTGGAAAATAAATCGCTAAGGAAAATGTGTTACGCAATCTCCAATGCCTGCGAGAATGCGACACAAAAAGTGCATGAGGTTGGTGTTTATAATATGCATCCTGCTACGGCTCGTGCATAGGTTATAATAACAAATAAAACAGGTGCCTCCCAATTCATGATATTATGTATAAATAAATACCCTTGTAGTTAATTTTATATGATGCTTCCGATGGCGTGTGGCGACAGACTAACCGATGGTAAGAGAGTGTATTCGGTGATAGACTGTCTCGCCATTCACCTCGCTGTACACTTGAGAGATTTTTTGTAAATAAAAGATTGTTGTACATGCTGGTGTCTCTTGATCCTGTATGACACTGACAAGTTTTTTTTTTTTTTTTATTCCTAGTAGCTTTTTCCCTGGCAAGTCGATCTTGATAACGAGTTTCTAGGGTCACTGGTGATTCTTCCTGACTATTAAGCCTGCAAAGGCCAGTGTGACAGTGTTTGTTTAAAAATTACAGAATAAATGTCACTAAGGTCGCGTATACATCAAGCGGTTGCTGACTCGGAGGTAATCTTCATCACTGTAATTTACATAATTTTTCCTCCTTACCCGCCCCTGGATAATGCTGCCATATATGTAGATTATAACAATGCAAAACTCCTGCTTGTATCCCCCTTCGCAAGCAAGCATTTTGTGTGGAAGCGGCTAAGGTAGAGCTACAAAGAAAAAGTTGTCAGAGTGGCTGCTTGTGTGATAACGTCCTTGTGGTTTTTGAGATAAAAATATAATCGATATGAAATTAAATCTGGATTTCTCCTATCACTCAGCTCTTCACTGCAGTGAAATATTTACATTTGTTTTTAATAATTCTTAGTATATCAAGGTGATTCTCATGGCATGAAGGGTCTCGCAAGAGGGAGGAGGTAAATGAAGGCTGTACGTTTGCCCTTTACCTCGAAAAGTCTGTCCTTAGCTGAACAACATCGAATATCAATAGCAAGGTAAAATATGCATACTGTTCCTAGTAGAAATCATCAAACTGACTAGGGACATTTTACTATTAGCCTAAGTACTTGTGTAACTTGTGTTGTTTTGCTCCTTGAATTTTATGAGCTTTTTACAGAGCATTGAGAAAAGTAGCCACCCAGCATCCATTTATGTGTCGTTTTTGCTTGAGATATGTACAGCATTTAACTGATTTCATAACGAAACAAAAAGAACTGGAATCTAAGCTTATCTGAAAAAAAAAAAAGTAAGTGTTGTATTCAATATCTTTCTAGAAGCACAGGATATAATATATGAAGAAATATAAGACTCTCTCTCTCTCTCTCTCTCTCTCTCTCTCTCTCATTATTTGTATATAGTCCTTTTAAGTGTACCGTATTAGTACTGTCACTCTACATTTAACCAATGCAGTACGATAACATTTTTTTTAGCTAAATTTTACCGATATCAGATTATTTAATTCACGCTAGGAGACGATCATAGTAGGAGAGGGGTTGATGAAAAAGCTTTTTAACCAGTCACGTTCGATAAATCTCTCCGATGCTAAATCAAGCTATTGGGATACTGGAAGAATAAAACAGAAAAAGTGTATTCAAATGAAGGGTTTAATGGATCTGCCTTATTAAGCCCAAAAAGGGATATATCAAGCATTCATTCTGCGTGCGGAGCCGAAGTAGGCATAAAGTCCCGAATGGCTAGTAGTCGGAGGCAGGTGGAGGGGTCGTAACAGGAGGGGGAAGTCAGTCGTATTCAGCCATGATCAGGGGCCCGTGCTTAATATCAAGGGGAACGGGGTCGTACGTCGTGGCTCATTCCCCCTTGTAATATCCGAGCCTACCCCTCCGCCACGACCTTTCATCACGACACCGGGACCGGCAGAAGGGGTCATTAATCTGCAGTGACTCACACCTGGTCGTCCCACCCGCCTCTCACCTGTACCTTGCATCCCCACATGATTGCCAGAATTACCGTCGCATCAAGATGGCTGATATTATTTTGGTATGCAGAATATTGTCTGGTATTTTCGGTAATTTTGGAATTTAAAAGAAGTATTTTTTGCTATTTCATGTATGTAATCTATGAATGTTGCTTTGTTATGGAGGGTAATTGACTGATATTTTCTGAACATCTGCAAGATGAAAGTGGAATTATTCGGTATTTTCTGAATCTTAGAACGTGATTTGGAATGGCGAATATTACGCGGCATTTTTTATAATTCTGAAAAATGAAAGTGATAGTTTTGGGGTATGTTATGTAATTTTAGCAAGTGTATTACATATCCATGTGGTATCCTTCTTTGATTAATTATTTATTGGATCTTCACTCTCATGGACGGGATAAAAGAATCCTTCACAGTGGCAACACCGCAGTCCCCTTAACCTCATCGCTCTTGCTGACACACATAAAGTAATTCCTGTGCCTTGTTCAATCTCCATCTCTCACTTTTCCTCCTCATCACGGCATCACTATGGGATGCTGAAGTCGGTCATATAATACTTTGACATTTAACTTAGCCTCTAACGAATTCTTATTGTTACGTCTTCCAAGCACACATTCAATGAATGAGAGACAACCACCACGCGCTACAGTTCATAGCCACAACTTACAGGTTTATAACATTTTCGTATCTGCCATTCTTAAGGCACGGGGATTTTCATTCCTCCAGTTTTATGTCACCTGTGTAATTTGCACTGGCGGCAGTTGCAGCCCAAGGCTCATCTGAATGTTAACTCAGTTAACTGGAGGCTAAAGTTGCCCCTGTCCATCTGGATGGGATGGTGAGAAAGTTAAGGGACGTTTTTGTAACCGGGCAGCTTCATCACACAGGGCCACCACATGACGGTATGGGGAGTAATAAATGATGCAGGGTCGACAATGGTAGCGCTGACTGAGCAGTTCCCGCAAAATGCCAGAACTATGATGCGTAATAATATGGACCAGCTTGAATATGACTTGCATTCTTTACCATGCTTGGTTGCCTCTTTTTTTTATTTTTTTTTTATTCAATAGTAAGGTAGTAAGTATAATATCGGACAGTTCTTATTATCACCGAGCATTCTTAAATGGTTGCCTTTATTATACTGCATTCTCACAGAAATAATTAAAGGTAACCCCGTCCTTCAGTGATGCCCCATACAGTTCGAACTAAATGCATTGGAAAGCTGTACTGAAGCCAGCATCATGGAGTAACTCACAATTATCAAGGAAAATGCATTAACGTTCCTTCCAAATACCATTAACAGATTCCTTTTATAATATGCAGTTATTAAATCTCGCTAATATGCACGTATTTATAAATACCCTATGCTTCTTTCGACTGCTTCTCAGCTGCTGAGTCGAAGCAGGCAGACTGCTTCGTTGCGACAAATAGGATTGCTTCTCTTTGATCCCCTCTAAACTCGTATTGTGCTCTATTACGAAATTTCAAGAAAAAATGCAGTGTCAATATCAATGAATTTAAACAAGCAATGACCAACTGAACGATGTTGAATACTAAGAACTTTCAGTGTGTACCGCATTTGCTTGTGAATTCCAAGCAATCAAGTCACTGGAACGGTTTACAGGAGGGATTACGAGAGATGAAACAGAACTGGGAGATTACTCAGACTTGCTGCGTGCTTTGAAGTAGCTTAATGTTGTATGTTAAAAGGAGAGTGTGTCATATCAAGGCTAAATTGTAATGGAAACGGATACTGTGCAGCTGCAAGACATAAAGCCTGTTTTACTCTGCAGGAGGATATTAATGCAGAAGCAACACGACATAATGGCTGGTAATGTACTCGAATACGTTTATGAGGATGTTACATGGAGAGGGATGGGTGCTTCCTACACAACACCAGCTCCAGTTAGCAAAGGTAGGTGGTTATGTGTGCCTGTCGCGTTATTGCAGGCGGGGAGTCACATACTGAAATCTTCAATAATTACTACAGGTGCCAGAATATGTAACTTTCTTTGTATCCGTTAGGGTATATATCTTCAGTTATTAGTGTAAAATGTCTTGCATGGATGAATAATGCTCATAGATTATGTAATATTCTTGCTACTTATGAACTCGATACGAGACAATGGTATTCGAACACATTCTACCTCGGAGGGAGCGACTTTTTTATGGCTTTTACCCTTTGGTCCAGTATATATATATATATATATATATATATATATATATATATATATATATATATATATATATATATATATATATATATATATATATATAACAATACGAGGTACTTCCGGTACACACACACACACACACACACACACACACACACACAGTGGAAATGTTGCCATACATTGCAAGTAAATTTAAATGACTAGTAATTCAAGCTTTTGCCAGCTTCTTAAACTTTAATAAATGACTGTAGAATCTAACAGAGATATAATAATGGAATATAATGTAGTTATTGAGAAATAACATATTACAGCTACGAAAAGCTCGCCAACTGTCCCCTGCCTTAGCACGTTTGGTACGATGACGTTTGTTTGCAGTTTACTCTTGCTGATACCAGACGATTTTATTCATAGCTACAACTAACCCCTCCAGCTCGAAAAGTCCCTCTTCTGCAGAATAAAATCGTCAGGACATAGTAAAAATAAAACAAAAATAACTTCCCTCGCTCAAGGGATTAACTGCGCACTGCATTCCACATTATTCATTCCTCCCCAAAGCTTAGAGGATGTCTTACCATTGTATGCTTTGTTGTTGTGTGCTTTTTATTACAATCGCATACTAATTCTTACTGAATAACAATAATTCAAGTAACAGCCGGCAGGAAGGTGTCGGAGAAGTTTTTATCCAGACAGGTCAGTATAGAAACTCGCCTGATGTTATTATATTGTAGGGACGGCTCAGTCTGCCAGCGCGGACGTACGTGTGGCAGTGGGAATAAGAGCTGAAGAAATAATGCAGGTTAGTCATTAGTAACGCAGGCTAAGCTGCCCTCACAGCACATGAGAATGCGCCTGATGAAATGAAGGAGGTGCGTTATAAATGGATCACCCTGTACTCAGTGGTCGTTTGTTGCCCCGCCGGTAATTTCTGATCAGTTAGTCAGTCTGTGACCCAAAAAGCACATTACGAGTCAGGACAGTTGTTTTGGTGACTACACGAGCAGTTCTCTCTCTGCTGTTGTTGCTCCCCTACACTGCCTCTTCCCTGCTGCCGCATCTATAATCTCCCCTAGTCATTAGATCCTTTCCCCTCCTCTTCCACTTACGTGATGCTTATGGCTCTAATATATATCTGTGCTGCACTTTGTTTATACACGTAATTTTGGTATTTTTTTGAAACACGCGAAGGGTTAAGCAGGTTTATCATCCAATGCCCTCGTCAACTCTGTCATTATTAACCACGTCAGTCAGAAGGCGTCATTTTTATTATATTCCTGCGTTACCCAAGAGTTTTTTTTCATCTTTTTAGTGCATCCTAGACGTGAAAGGATTGGTCAGGGCTTTATTTAACCCGTTTAATACGAAAACTCTCAATATAAATAAATTTATCTTTGTGTAGCAAGAATAGATTTTAATATGCGTCCCTGGAATGCACTTGATGACGCCTTGGATGGGAATGACTTCCGTAAATGAATACGATCGTCTGGAGGCAGCATGAATAAAAAACAAAAAGAAGTCATAGCACGGTTAGAGGTCAACCGTCTGTAGTCCCCTTCACTGCCAGACGTTCATCTCACGTACAGCAATATCATTTGGTGGTATCCCCTGGGGAATAACGAAGACATCCCCTTTACCAGGATGTCGCCATTTATTTTCCTTCTCACTATGAACATGCTTTTCTTTCGACTTAAAACGTTATAGCATGTGAAGGTGGGTACAAGCGTGTGTCTTATCCTTCCTTTGGGAACGGCATTCATAAGATAAAATGAATCGTCGAACGGTTGTAAAAGTAATCTAACAGACGTGACATTATACCTAGAACACTTTTCCAAGTCATTAACGTCATTATCATCACTGTCATCATCGATGATGCCATTCTTAACCTCTCAGAAATGATAATGTTTTTATTATTATTTCTTTGCTTTCATCAAATTGTTATTCAGTATGCGAGATACTTTTTGAGCTGGAGGGATACAGTCAGCATAACGTGCTTTACTAATAGATATCTGTCTTAGTTAAATATAACCTTCTCCTGGTAATGAGGATACGATGTAGAAGACGTCCTAGAGCTGAAAGGGCTAAAATTAATATCAGTAAGCTCATAACCATCATCATCGCCAAAGGTCCTGCATTAACTATCACCACACTAAATATTACCAAAATCACACTGTCATTATCATCACCATCATCATCATCATCATGAACCTAACATTTTCCATCTGAGCCATTACCATCACCACTACTGTTCTTTGTAGCCACCGTGACCTCTTTATTACCTTTGCAAAAACTTACGACAACCACCACCACCACCATCATCCTTACCAATATATCACAGGGAAGTGGAGAATGGAACCAGTACTTGCTTGTTTTGGGTATAGTTTATGCTGTTCACTCTGATTATGTATTTATCATTATGGTCTTACTTTATTCAAATGGTTTTATTTGGCTTAGGAAGAGTGTTACGAATTAGAGAAGTTATGTACAGCCTTCACTAGCCTCTTCACTACTTAAGATCTGTTCTGAGTTAAATAAAATCATCTGTACATAGGAAAAATAAACCAACAAATTACGGCATCGTAATGAAGGGATTCAGCATAATATTATCCCAGTCAGATTGCAAAATAGGTAAGGGCGCTCACCACCCACTTACTCTATGTAGTGCTGTTCTCGGGTGTCTGTCCTTTCCTCTCCTCCATCCTTCTTTCCTTTCATCCTCTTCTGTCTTTCCTTCATTCATTCCTTGTCCTTCTGCCTGCGGGTGACTTTACATTCCCTCTTCTGTCTTTCTTTTCTTCATTCTTTCCTCTTCCTTCTGCCTGTGGGTGACTCAATACTGAATGACAAGCCAATGGTTTCCTGTACACCAGGAAACCATTTAGGCCTACTACGCTGCGTGGTAACAATATAACCAAATTTTGGCGCCTGGTGGTTTAGTGGGTAATAATTGCTCTCCAGTCGGATTGAGCCGGTGAAGGTTTATATCCAAGGGGTAGTTGGGGTTGATTGCTAATGTAATGCCACTCAGGGATGAATGAGGCTGGTCACTTTCACCTCAAATGTCGGGACCAAATGCCTAGCCCCGGGCTCCTACGCTCCTCATTGAGCAATGTAGGATTGGATGATGGATGGATGGTTGGACAGATTGCAAAAAATAACTGTAGAAGTGAAAATACCACATTATACACCAGTTCCCTTATTCTTTCTTACAAACTGCGATAGCTTTTTTCTGATACTCCTTTCATCCTTTCCTTTAACGTTTTCATAGCAAATTTTTCTGTGCAGCATGGTAAAATATCATAAAGTCTCCGTTAAAAGTTTACAAAGATATATATAAAAATATTTCACTCCAGTTGCTGGTTTCGACTGGGTTTACGATGGAAGAGTTGAGAGGTCGGATGGACTGGAGTGTATTGGTGTTGTGATGAGGAGAGGTAGATTGAGATGGTTTGGACATGTGGAAAGGATGGGGGATGATAATTGGGTGAGGAAGGTGAGAAGTGTTAATATTGGGGGTGGGGTTGTGGGTAGACCGAGAAAGACATGCGACGAGGTCATTAAGTGTGACCTCAGGGTAAAGGGACTGAACAGGGAGGCTGCAATGGATCGTACAGTGTGGAGAGCCGCAATTAGGTGACCAAGGCCGACGCATGCAAGCATGTTGGAGCCTTTAAAAATGAAACGATGAAACGACGAAACGACGAGAATGTATGGCATGGAAGGGTTTCTCGTGTATTCCACTCTTTTTGTTTTTTCTCACTCCCTCTGACCAGACTTTAAACAACATAGCCCCATGACAAACAACCTCATTAAAATCAGTATTTCCGTTCTTACAACCAACACAGCGACTCTCATCATTGTCATCATCATATTCACCGACATATACCGACTTAAAAACACAGCCATCATCACATCACTATCATTAACACTATCACCATCACAATCATGAGTTTCATCATCATGTTCATTATCATATTAGTCACCGCCATTGTCATCATTACCTGTGCAGCCAAATTCATCGAATTAACCCCCCCCCCCAAAACACACACACACACACACACACACACACACACACACACACACACACACACACACACACACACACACACACACACACACACACACACACACACACACACACACCACTATCATCATCATCTTTCCTGTCATCACTAGCATTATCGTGACCTACATCATCAATCTCACAAACACCACCAATGCCCTCTACAGCACCACACCTTTATCACCATCCTCACCATCAGCTTCATAAACACCACCATAACCACCACCATCCATATCAGCAGTCACCGTTACTATCAATGCCAGCCTTGTTTTCAGCATCACTACCGTCAAAAATACCACACCATTATCATCATCAATACCACCACCATCATCATCACTACGTCAGCCTAGGTCACCATTTTCATCACATCATTAGTCACTATCAGTGCATTTCTGACTTCATGACCGCCAGGACCATCTCATCAGCTCCTCCTCCTCCTCCTCCTCCTCCTCCTCCTCTGCTAGCACCAAATCACCACCTCCACCATTATCACTTGTACCATTACCATCTCCACAAACATCCACTCTCGTCATCAGCATTTTTACCAGCATCATCAATAACACTTTCAGCACCACAAAAATAAAGCAATAAATGTAGCACTGTCATTATCTATCATTCTTTTCCTGTGTCTTTCCTCTACTCTTCCTATTTCTCCCACCTCTCGAGTCACTTTTCATTACTTTTCTTTCCTTTTCTGGTGGCTTTACATTGAGTGAAAAACCTAATGGTTTCCTGTGAGCCAGGAAACCATTAGCAACGCTGGATGGTAACCATATAACCAACCCATACGTGTTCCTTAAGTGCCAACAAATGGATTGGTGGAGGGTTAGTGCCCCTCCCCTTAAAACCACTAACTCAGAGACAAACGGCCACCTCCTACGGGACTGTGGTTTCTGGCTGTAGATAGACAGATTATCTTCACCATTATCAGTTTCACCAAAACCATCCCCACCTTCAGCATCATGAACACTATCACCACCATCAATATCACCACTCGCACGGCCCCCAACATCATCACCACCCTCACCACTATCATCACCAGCACCATCAACAAACACTATCCACCATCACCACTGACATCATGAGCACCTCCACTAAAACCATCACTAACAGCATCATCAGCCCCAGTAGCACCACCACCACAACCACCTTCACTGCCACTAACAGCACAATAACTACCTTCACCATCACTACTTCAGGTACCATAACCACCATCATCACCACAACTATCACCACCATCAATACCACCAGAACCATAACCACCCACCTCCAGCATCACCACCACCTTCACCACCATTATCAGGACCATAACCACCTTCACCACCACCACCACCTTTACCACCTCCTTCACTACCACTACTACCAGTACCACAGCCACCTTCTCCACCACCACCACTACCACCACCATAACCACCTTCACTACTACCACTAGCAGCACCATAACCACCTTCACCAGCACCACAACCACCCACCTCCTCCCTTCTGCATTGTAAAGAACCCGATACGCTGTGCAGACACTATAATTCATCCCGCCCCATGACCACACTCCTCCTCCTCCTTCCTCTTCTCTCCTGCTCGTTCTCCCTTCCTCCTCCTCCTTCTTTCCTCCTCCTACCCCCTCTTCTTCTCAGCTACTGCTCATTTTTACTCCTGTTCCTGCACCATCGTCCCTGCATTTGCTCCTACATCCTTCTTCATCCTTCTTCGTCCTCATTTCTGCCCCCTCTTCCTTCCTTCTCGTCCATCTTCCTCCTGTTCCTTTTTACTCCCACCTCTCACTGCTTCTTCTTCCCAGCGCCTGCCCCTTCTTCTTCTTCCTCTTTTCCTTCAAATGCTTCATTTCCTTCCTCCTCCTCCTTTCCTTTTTTCGCTGCTATTTCCTTCCTCCTCGTCCTCCCCCTTTTTTCCCCCCCATCTGTTTCCTCATCCTCCTTCTCCATATTCCTCCCTCCTGTTCCCTCTCCCCCTTCCATCCTACTCCCTCTTCCTCTTCGCTACTTGCATCCTTTCCTCTCACTAGCACACTCGTCTCCTTCTGACATCCTCTCATTCCTCTTGCACACTCTCCTTCCCGTTGCATGCGCTCTTCTCTCATGCACACTCTACTCCCTCTTGCTTACTCTTTTTTTTTTGCACACTCCCCTCCCTCTTGCGTCCTGTCTTCCCTATTTCATATTCTCCACCCTCTTGCATCCTCTCATCCCTTCGCTTCTTACTTTTCTTAATTCTTCCTCTTCCCTGCTTCCTCTTCTCCTCCCTCCTGCTCTACTCTCTTCGTCCCACTGTTGCCCTCTTCTTCCTTAATATTAACCTCTTTTCCCTTCTTCTCTATTTTTTTTCTGTTCTCCTTCCCACTGCCTCTTGCTCCTTCCCCTTTCACCTGCTGTCCTTTTTCAGAAATTTGTTTTCCTCTTACCCATCCTCCTCTTCCTCCTCCTCCTCATACCCACTTCTCTATCTCTCCTCATTCCTTTCCTCGTACTCTTCGTCCTGTCCTTCCTCTTACTCGTCCCTCCCTCCTTCCCTCCTCCCACCCTCGTTTTTCTCCTACTTAGTTCTTTCAGTCTATTTATTGTCCTCTCGCACTGTCTCTTACCCAGCCTCTCACACTTCCTCCTACATTTTCCTCCCTCCTGCTTCTCCCTCCTTCCTCTTTCACCTTCTCTCCTTTCTTCAGTCCCTTGTTATCTTCCCACCCTTCTACTCCAATTTACTTCTTTTACCCCCTATTTTTAATATTCTTCCTTCCTCATCTTTTTACCCTTCTGTTCTCTTACTCTCTTTCTTCTCCTACTCCTCTCTCCCAGCTTCTTCTCATACTCTTTCTATCAATCTTCCTCTCACTCTTCTTCATCCCTTTCATCCTCTTGCACTTTCCTCCATCCCCTTTCTACTACTTTCACTTCTCTCTCTCTCTCTCTCTCTCTCTCTCTCTCTCTCTCTCTCTCTCTCTCTCTCTCTCTCCACCCTTCTGATCCCCATTTTCTATTAGCTCTGGATCGAGTCAACAATACATTAGCCCACTTAATAGCCTGATATATTGTGCATAGATCCCTACTATTATCTAAGGTCTGTGTAAATAATAATGCTTATGCATCTAATTATAATATTATTTATGAGCAAAGGTATTGTGGATGGAACAGTGAGGGATAATGAAGGTAATGATCACTGGTGTTGAAATATGTTATTATTATTCTTATTATTTTATTATTATTATTATTATTATTATTATTATTATTATTATTATTATTATCATTATCATTATTATTATTATTATCATTATTATTATTATTATTATTATTGTTATTATTATTATTATTGTTGTTGTTGTTGTTGTTGCTGTTGTTATTATTATTATTATGATTATTATTATTATTATTATTGTTGTTGTTGTTGTTATTGTTACTATTCTATCGCTCCTATCATTTCAGAGTTAATTTAGTCTTTTTACTTCCGATGAATAAGAATGTATAATATTAGTATAGAATATTGGTAGGGTCCCAAGCCGGTCCACCTTACGTCGTCACTTCGGTAGTGTGATGAGCAAGGACGGAAGTTTAGAGGGGGAAGTGCTTGAAAGGGCACAACAGGCAAGAAAGGTTGGTGGTTCATTGGAAGCAGTGATAAGAAATAAGGAAGTTAAAAAAATAATAAAGTCGCTGCATGACAGTATTGTGATACCAACTTTAATGTATGGAAGCGAAGCTTGGACTTTGTTGGAAGGACACAAGTCAAGAGTGAGATAAGTGGAAATGAGTTATATGATGGGAGCATATGGAGTTACATGGAGAAACAGACTGACAAATGAGGAAGTGAAGGATCATTGTGGTGTGGATGTGGATGTGATGGAAAACTTTTTAGAGAAATACTCGTACACTGAGATGTTTTGGCCATATGGAGAGGACAGAGGGTGAGGGACCAACGAGGAGAGTGTATGTGAGTGGGGTGGAGGAGGGGAGAGGGAAGGGGAGATCGATGATGAGATGGAGAGATGAAGTAAAGTTGTATGTGAGAGAGGGCTGTGTGACTTGGGGGAAGGCAGCGTAATGGCAGGGAACAGGGCGACATGAAGGCGATTTGTTTGTGGCGACTCGCAAAATAAATTCTTAATAAGTAAATGTAATGTAGACTCGGGTCGTATTCCCTTCGGGAAACATTCACTACGATGAAGGAAGTCCACATTTAATCTTCTGTACTGACTGTCTACTTTGTTTAGGTTAAAAGAGTCCACTAGTAGTGACGTAGTTAATGTAGGATGTATGGAGCCCGTCCGGTTGGAGAAATCCACCTAAAGCATAGCAAATTCCTCGGAAAATAACAAGAGTAATATTAAAATGCCATCACAGCAAAAGGGAAAAGGTTGTTCTCTCGTATCTTTTCCTTATCGTATTTTTCCATTTGACTGGTGAATGACCTATTGTATGTTATTATGAATGCACCTGTTTGTCGGTCAGAGTTTCTATCTGTCAGTTTGTCCAGACTATATCTCCAAAAGTTCTCAATGAATTTCAATGAAATTTTATGAAAGGGTAGGACAGGGGCGAAGAAAGAATTCTTTAAATTTTGGTGTGGATCCGGGTCCGGCTACGGATTAGGATCCTTTTTGATGGCAATGCCATTGGCGGAGGTATGTGCTCTCTGAGCTAGTTTATTATGTTACAGAGACACAAAGATTATATCGGAGATTAGTGGGGTACAGTATTAGAGTTAAATAATCAAGAAGAAATATTTCAGGGGAAGAAAGTATGTCCAGAAGTTTAAATTTTTTTGAGGATACAGCAAGCACGACCCGACTTGGACCCTGTACAGTTTTCAAGAGACAAGAATAATTTACACGCACAGTCAGGGAACTGAGGGTTACGTGTATCCCCAGAGTTTGGTAACAAGTCAAACCATCCGAGATAACACAATAGTCCAGTCAAGATCCTGGTTATGTTTTTTCTGGTTCTTCATACTTGTAACAGATCTGTCCGATCCCCTTAGCCCATCCGTCTCCAGTTAATCTAACCTAGCTGACATGACCTAAGTTAGGTTCAAGTTTGGTAAGGTTTGATTACGTTAAGTTGGGGTTAGGTTGGATTAAGTTAAATCAAAATAGATTATGACCGGTTAAGTTATATTAAGGGGAAACGGATTGGCTTTGGGCCAGACCGACCTGAAATCCTTTGAACAAAGCTAAGAAGATATCAGATTCCCTTGCTGCACCTCCCAAATTGAGGAAAATCCAGCTCTAAATCTATCCCAGCCGGATGGAAACAGCACTGGAGCTCCTATCTGAACGTGCAGGAGCCGAGTTGATCCAAGTGTACAATCGGCATCAAAAGTCCTGTCGGCTGACCTTCTCTCCATTAATTTTGAAAATCCTTGTACCGACTTTGCAACAAACGACACTGATGACATTGAACTGAGACCCAATTAGTGATCACTGTCAGATGCTGCAAATTCACCAGAACTATTTTCATTCAACGTAAAATGAAAAATGTAAAATGGATGGCCGTCGGTCAAGTTTTTTTTTTTTTCATTCACTTCTTTCGTGATACATTTTTCTTGTCTTTTTCCTCGTATGTCTGCTCTAGTTTTATTCTGATCATAACATTTTATCTATCTTTTTTTCCTTCATCTCCATATCCTCATCTATTAAACCTTGCTCTTGTCATTTGCTCTTCCCTCTCTCCAATTCTGTCCCTTCCGCCTTCCCTCCTGCTTTATATTACCATATCTCTTGCTCATCACTGGTTCTCTTACTTCCTCGTTTTCCCTCGTCTCTTCTTCCTGCTTTACCTTCGTTTCTTTCTTTCTTTCTTCTGCTCCTTCTTCTTTCTTTGCTCCTTTCATCTTCTTTTCTCCTTCCTCCTTTACCCTCCTCTCTACATCTTCTTTTCCCTCCTTCTTTAGCCTCCTCTTTCTCCTTCCTCTTCTCCTTTTCTCTTGGTTCTTGTTCCCCTTTACTTTGACACTGATCTCTTCATCCCTTTTCATCTTCTCATAACATTTATCTATTTCCTTATTACTCTCTCTCTCTCTCTCCATCCATGATATTAATTAGGTTGTACTGTACATACCACACCCTAGATGTCAGTGCACATATTCCCTGCTTTTATGTAAACAACTTTCTCTCTCTCTCTCTCTCTCTCTCTCTCTCTCATCTCGCCTTGTCCCTGTCCCTCATCGTCATCAAACCATTCCTCCGTCATTTCCATTTACATCATCACCACTTCCATCACCACCACCGCCATCTGAATATCCATTATCTTCACAAGTACCTTCCTCCTCACCATTATTATTACTGCCCTCGTCACCGTTATCACCTGTGCCATCAACTTCAACATTTCTCTTTAGTTATGTAATTACCACCTTCATCACCACTGAACCACATTACATTATGTAAATGGCGGTAGGTTTGGGCGCCCATCATCCAGTCACGATGCAGTGCTGCCTACTTCTTCTTTCATGTTTCTCCTTCTTTCCCTGTGTCAGTCCTCCTCTAATTCTATTTTTCCCATCCTTTCCGCCACTGTTTATTATTCATCTCTCCACTCCAGGTTGCTCAACACTGAGTGACAAGTCAGTTGGTTTCCTGTAATCCAGGAAACCATTTTCATTGCTGAAGGGTAACCATATAGCCGAAGAAGAGGGTGATTTGGAACCCACTGTAGTGCCCTTGTTAACTGGGTGGAGAGACGCAAATGTGGCGTCCATCCAGGAACCAAACCTCCACACTGCGCCTCGATGTGTCAGCCGCTTGGGAACATTGGTTCTCTGCACGAGACGGCCCTACAGGGGTGATTGCTTGCCTACGGTTGTTGGGTCTGCTCGATCAGACAAACTGGAGTCACAACAACAACAGAATTATATAAACAGTCTATATATCCCATGACCCATTCTCAGCAGAATTAAGTCATCTGGCGTTACCTAGAATAAATCACTAGAGCTCTCCTGTCCATTAAAGGGTTAATGGTAACTGCACTGTGACTCACTCGAGTGAATGAACTCATCTGATGTTAGCTGAGATGGAACAGTAAACCATAGGGATTCCGGGGCCTGTATTAACACTGTCAAGGACACATAACTGTCTCATCTGAAGAGAATCACCTTGCGTTCTTAGCTGTAATGTAATACCCAGAGGTGTTCTGACCAGTACGTTGTTGGTGTCTCTACTACCACTCACAGGTTTCTGTGGCAGATTTTCTCTTCAAGGAAACTGGAGTTACATGGAATAATATGCAACAACAGACGAGAGATGAGAAGGGTTCATAACTTTCAACCTTCATAACCGTCACAATAACATACATTTAATATCCCCATTAACACGTGGGACGTATTCTCGTTTGGCTTGGAGAATTCCTAGCAACTCTTGTTTAGAGAATCATTTTGCCTACTGCCCTTTTTAGTCTCATGCATGCTATTGATATTTTTAATATCGACAAAGTACTTTACACAGTTAACATGTATGAGCATTATTAACCGTAGAACACTAATGTCGTTTGTTTGTAACACTAACTCCCGTTATTGTATAGCCTACTCGAAATTTCGAAAAAAAAAAAAAAATCTTATTCAGATAGGTTAAAAAATACATGGGGTCTTCAGTTCTTGTACTAACATTTCCCCTTAGAAAACTGAAAGAAAACGAAAGGAAGGTACTGAAAGGGGGACTTGAAAACAACACCAATATTGAAAGAGAAAAAGAGGACGCATTGGTAGAAAAAAACAAATCCTAGGGAAAACTACTAAAGGTACGACGTTCCTTTCTCGTTAACATATGCTCGGGTTGTGTCAAGCCATGCCTGTGGATGGCACAGCCTCCCAACATCACCGAATATTGTAAGGGAGATAGGTTAAAAAGAGCCTTTTTTTTGGGGGGGGGGAAAGCTTTTTTTTTTTCTGCAATATACATTTTTTTTTTCTAATCAGTGCCTTTGTAACTGAACTGTGAATGTTAATGAGATAAGGGTTCTGAGCAAAATCCAAGCCAATAACACTGGGCATTGACCTCAAAAATGGCACCGGGGGGAGGGAGGAGAGGACTGTTGGGGAATACCTTTTTTTTTTTTTTTATGATTCGCCCAGCATATGATGTGTTTGTGTTTTGTATTTATTATTATTATTATTATTGTTGTTGTTGTTATTATTATTATTATTTTTTTAGATATTATTATTATTATTATTACTATAATTATTATCATCACTATTATTATTAATTGATTAATTGTTGTTATTATAAATAAAGACTGCAGGCATATTCCAAGACTCTGATTACTTACCTAGGCATAAAGGCAGTCAGTACAGGCTGGGGAGTAGTACGAGTATTGAGGGCACTCAGGTTGTCCGCATAAGTGACACCTGTGCCATATCTTCTTGTCTAATCCTGATGGGCAATTTTGACACCGGAACATGCCCATTTTACTCTTTAATGCCACTGGTCCTGCACTGCCTGTAGCAATGCCAGGGGAAGGAGACTATAAACTTTGTCCACTTCAGGCTTGCCAGCATGTCCTAGGCTCGGTTGTATGTGCAGTGATAGGAGGTTCAAGGTGATATCCTTTTTGATAGGTGTGTCAGGGACGTTGGATAATTTAATTTTCCTGGTGAAAATGAATGTCCTTGAGCCTGGCGGCCTATTTGGTGTCTGTCACCGCCTTTGATACCTGTTTGTTGTTGCCTTTCCCGTCCCCATAAGGGTCATGCCACAATTCTCCACTCGGTCAGGCGCTTAGGGTACTGAGGTGAACCATTGCAGGATCATAATCTTTGTCCAGGTCACTGTCATAAAATCGTTTCTGCTTCCACATCATCGTCATCTTCAGCAGTTATTTCTATGTCAATACTCCCTTCAAGTTACTCCTGACGCAGCCATTTCTAGACCTATCTACGATCAGTGAATGGGGACAAAACAACTTTGTCTCATTTAATGCTAGTAAAACTATATACAATTTACTAATAGACAGATATTGCCAGATTCGTACATTACCTTCAGTGCTACTAATATTCCCATCCCCAAAAGTATTGAAATTATCGGTGTTTCACTTAACAACGCCCTCACCTGGACCTCTCTTGTTAGAGCACTTGCTAAAACCTCCTCAAAGAAACTTGGATTATTGTACAGTGTCCGTAACTTCTTCACTGACGAACAGTTAGCTATAATTTATAAGAGTCATGTGCTCTCTCAGCTTGAATATTGCTCACCCTTGTGGAATGGATGTGGAGAGGTTGCATTAAAACAACTAGACAAAATTCAGAACAAGGCTATTAGAATTATTAACAACCCTGCCATTACAAATAAACTACCTCCCCTACGAATAAAAAGGAATGTTGCCTCCTTTGCATTATTTTACAGATATTTTTATGGCAAATGCTCAGACGAAGTTGCGTCCATGGTGCCACCTCTCGATGCCTTCCCTCGTGCTACACGGGCATCTAGTAGCGCTCTTGACTGGAATGTCACTCAGCCATATTGCAGAACTTCTGCCTATCAGAATTCTTTCATTCCCCGTATTGCATCTCTCTGGAACTCGCTTCCTCAGAGTTGTTTCCCTCCAAACTTCAACCTACAGCTGTTCAAGTCTAACTGTTACAGATTTTTTATGAACAGAGGACACCAGTAATCTGGTGTATGGATTATTTTCTTTTTCATTCATTTGTTTTTCCTTCCTCTGTTCTCTTCTTTTTAAAAAATCACTCTTTTATTCTTTTTTGTTGTTGTTGTTGTTTTTCATTATACAGTAAAGAGAAGCAATCCGAAATCAATATTAACCACCTAAAAGAAGAGTAAGAGATTAGGGCACACAGAATTAATGGACAAACACTAAGGTCAGTGGTTTCCACCGAAAAAAAAGTACAGTATCACTATCGTAGGGGGGAATTCAACCGAACAGGGGTCTATGGAAAAAAACACGGGACGGGAGCTGCATGCCACACCTTGTCTTAACATAGTCTAGGAATGAAGCTACGCAGGAAGCCATGCCTCTGCCGAGCCTGTTGTCAATGAAATGTCAAATGATTATCCAGCACGAATGAAAATCTCCGATCTTAGCGCTCTAAGTGTGATCTGATGAGTAAATAAGTGAGCAAGAGATGTTACTAAATGTCTCCAGTGAAGGAAAATAAATCTACAGCCCACTGAGGTAGACGTCCTTCTCTTCAATCTTGGAGGCTTTGTACCATCTCCTCCTCGTCTGTGGTTTGTCAGTAGTCTCGTTTGTGATATAATTATTTAATTTTGTCGACATCTGGAAGACATCAATAACATTTGAGAACAGTATAGCTTCATATGCAAAGTAAATTGCTTAGGATATGTGCTCGGGACCCTTTTTACCCTACGAAGCACCACCTTCCATTAACCTCTGGAAACCAAGGACTTCTTGTTTAATTATTCGTGCTTTCTTTAAGGTGTTGTATTCGCTTTAGGGAAGGCCTTTCTTTTGGAAGGGTTTCTTGTAGGATGTATGTTGCCCCATTAGTTTGAAAATTCTCCCTTATGCTGACTTGAGGTTTTGCAAATAGGAAGAACAAAATGTATAAAACGTCATTTGACTGAAAGGGCAAATACCATTACGAATAAATCAGTCCATTTTAGTACTGTTATAGTATTACTGCCGCCATCATTACTGCCATAACAGTTGCCGTTTTATTATTAGTGTCATCATACCTAATAACAGAACTAGCTTTAGTATTACTGTCACCACCACTGACAATAGAACCAGCTTTAGTATATACTGTTACAATCACTGACATTACAACCAGCTCTCGTATTACTGTCACCATCACTAACAAAAGAACCAGCTTTAGTATTACTGTCACTACCACTAACAACAGAACCAGCTTTAGTATTGCTGCCACAACCATTAAGTACAGGAACATCTTTATTAGTATTGCCACTACCACAAAAAACAAACAGCTTTAGTACTACTGCTACCACCACTAACAACAGAAACACCTTTAGTATTACTGCCACCACGACTAACAACAGAGTCAGCTTTAGTATTACTCTCACCGCCACTAACAAAAGAATGAGCTTTAAGTTTACTACAGCCATCATACCTACACTGACAAAATCATTCATATTATCTCTGGCACCATTATTACCGCCACTAACACCTTAGCCAACTTAATGATAATTTTCACAATCAGTAACAACGTCAACGCAACTGTTTAAACCCAACAGTCACTATCATGATTATCATTCCTTTATCGTAATCTCCATCACCGCTTCAGACACGATTAGTGCCTGAGTAATCGCCACTCTCCTCATGACCATCATCTCCATTTACAGTTCAGCCACCCCTATCGCAACCCGGCCATGACTCTCATTTCTCTCTCCACTACAAGCACCATGATTACTGCGTCACCAACTCCACCATCCACCATCACTCTTTCCACCACTGCACCCACTACAATCACCATCCCATTATTAACACCACCATCATGCACTAACAAAATGTTCACCACTACATGCATTATTATTACTATTATTATTATTATTATTATTGTTATTATTATTGTTATTATTATTATAATATATATAGATAGATAGATAGATTATTATTATTATTATTATTATTATTATTGTTATTGTTGTTGTTGTTGTTGTTGTTGTTGTTGTTTTTGTTGTTATTACCATAATCACCATCTCACCATACATTATCACTGACTACTTCACCACTGTAGGCTTCGTTATTAACACCTCATAATTATCACCACTGTCACAACCTAATTACCACCACCACCACTTTCACCTCTTCCATCACCGCTACAATGAACCCAATCACCACCCCATCGTATATCACCACCACTAACTTCGTCGAAACACAACCAGCGCCATAACCTCACCTCCATCACCAATACAACCACCACAATCACCACCTCGTCATCATCACCACCATCACTCACCACCACTACAACTACGACCATCATCATTGCAACATCCATCACCGCCACTTTCACCACTCCAACATCTACCACCACCACCACTTTCACCACCCCATCATGCACCGCCACCGCTATCTTCGTCACCAGCACAGCCACCACCACGACCACCACCTCCATCACCACTACAACCACCACTATCACCTCCCTATCATCAACACCACCATTGCGCCTATCATAACGACAACCTCTTCCACTCCCATAACCATTACCATAACCACCCTTTACCTTCCCCTTGCTCCTTCTCCTCCTCCTCCTCCTTCTCTCTCTCTCTCTCTCTCTCTCTCTCTCTCTCTCTCTCTCTCTCTCTTCCTCTTAAATTTGTGTTTCTACTATCTTTTATCCTCTTATTAAGTTTCCCCGTCGCCGTCGACCTCCTCCTCTTCCTCTCATTCTTTTCCTCCTCCTCCTTTTCCACCTCTTACATCTCCATATCACTGGATTAATCTTTTCCACGTTTACCACTAGCCCCATCATTATCACTACAGTTTTTGTTATCAGGACAGTATTCACTAGCGTTTTTTTATCTCCTTCATCTTCAACATCTCACATTCTCTTCTTCCTTTTGCTCCATTCTCATCATCAGCGTACAGTAATTCATTCTTCTCTTATTGCTGTTTTAATTATTGTTCTTCTTACCTAAATATTCTCACCATTTGTATAATGTTGGGCACCTTCTTTCCTTCTTCTCATTGTTCTGTCGCCATCACTGTTTTTCTCTTCTTTCTTTTGCTTCATTATCATCGGTATCATTCAATATTTCTCATCGTTTTTCATCTTTTCTTTTTTCTTTTCTGTGCTACCCTTGTCAAACAAGAATGCAACTGTCACTCTTATGTTTCACCCTCTAGGTGCACAGGCGTCTGTGATGATAGATAGGATGAGTTAGTTGTGTATAGTTGACTCCCAAGCCAGCTACATCCAGACAGCGGTTAGAAAAGTGATCTATTGTCTGCAAGGACGCTGGGGAAGAGAACATTCTGCTGAATTTTGAACAGATTACTTTTATTCCATAAGACATATCTCCAGGTAATAAAAACTCAGCAAATACCATCACTCCATTACATAATGAAAGAGCTCTAACATATTTTTATTATAATTGACAAATATTTATGCCATAATAGTGATGTGAGAAACTATGTTGCACATAAGAGGACCGCTGGGTTTCACGAAATGGGTTATCAAGTCTGTTCTAGAGTCGAACACATTGCTAAAAAATTACTTTTTTTTTTTACTTATCAAGGAAAGGCGGCCAAGGGCAATCGAGGGTCAAGTCAATGTTGAAAATTTTATAGGGGTTAAGGGTAAATCTGAGGGTGGGGTTAAATGAAACTGGGGTTGAGAGTGAATGTAAGAATTGGGCTAAACGTGAGGACAAAGCTTAAATGTAGACTGAGACTGCCGAAACTAAGCAAGATTTAGGAAAGTGTGAAAGACGCGAGGTTGTGGACTGCGTGGGTTATCAGTGGAGAAGGGACGAAAAGACGCTGATGCTAAGGAGTAGCTTATGGAAGAGAGCAATATCAAGAGCAAAAAGGAATACTGTCTTAGCCGAGAGAGCCAACAAACACTGCAAAACTGTGCATCACCAATCTGAAGAAGGCGACTCCCTGAAACCTGGAAGCTCATATTAAGCTAAACTAAATGTAGTCATACGCACATGCTGTTAACAATAACAGGTAGCCCTTAAACCAAATTCTTGTGTTGTTTCGGGACGCTTCGGGTTACAAGGCAACATTTTTTCTCATATTTTCCTCCTCTCCTCCTTCTCCACCATCAGCCTAGAAAGAGGGTGCGTCTTGTCCTAAACCTTTCAAACGCTGTGGAGCAAAAAACTATAGTGCTCCACCACTCCCATATGTTCCACCGGGGGACGAAATGAATGTGGAAAGACAAGTAGCCGGATATTGGCAGTGACACTGACCCTGATGCACCACTGAACTCTCAGTTCAATTTACAGTTATTGTGATTGTCCTTTACAGCCATTGGCAACGGTATTCTTGGGGACCGGTCCGTGAGCGCGTGGACCGTCGCAGAACCAAATAGGCTTTCCTCACCTAGGTAATCGGTGCTGAGTGACTGTAGTTTTGATAGTACGTCAAAAGCACCTTAAACAAGACGCAGCACACTGAAACTGCAACATGTGGGTCCTACAAATGGCTTAAGAGCCTAGCATTTCACTTGGCTCTGTGACCTTGATCTTCGACCAATTAACTGTTCGCCAACACGATTTACTTCATGCTTGTCAATTTCAATCTTCCATCAGCTTTGGTACAAATCTTATAAAAGCAGTTTAAGAAGACCTCGTCATGTGGCCTGACCTTTTATCTATTGACCTAAAAGACAAGTCAACCCATTGCCTGATCCATAACCGTTCCACCAAATTTGGCTTGAGGCAAGTAGACACTATTTGAGTTATAAGGTTGAATAATTGACCTGGATCTTTGACGGAGTATTTTAAGAAATGATTTCGTTGTTGCCTTGCACTAAATCTTTCCATCAGGCTTGGCTTAAATCGAATAAAAAACTTAAGTTGACCTTACCATGAGACCATCACCACCGACCTATTGTTCAAGAGGACCATAAGTTAGTCCCATCACTGACTCTCATTGTTCCTCCAAGAATGGGCCACTGAGATTAAAATTCTTTTATGTAGTTTCTTCATGCGCAGCCACACACTGAGCGCACTTTGACCTTTCCTATGACCTTGACCTTTGAATTATCCTTCTTAAGTTCGAATAATTTCGTTATTGTTTTACCTTCAACTTTCTACCCATTACGGTATAAATCGTATCAAGACATTAAGTTGCCCTTGCCATTATGGCCCGTAGTCAGAGGGGGGGGGGTCGAGAAAGTCGAAAAAACCCTAGACCAGCCTAAAGGCTCCCTTTTTTTTTTTTTTTTTTTTTTTTTTTTTTTTAATATCAATGCAAAAAGGGTCACTCTCCTTTGTTCAGAAATTTTGTGCTGCTTCTCAAAGTCGCTTATGCATACACCCAGACCCCCACAGCAAGCATGCAGCAAACCTTTGACCAGCCGGCTGCTATGCAACTCCAGATTCAGCAGAAAAGACCCTCCCTTCCCTTCGAAACGTCTGGCTACGGGCCAGCCATTTGACCTTGATCTTTAAACTATTTTTCTAGAAAACAACAGGGCAGTTTTCTGGCTGACCTCCAACCATTCTCTCAAGACCGGCCCAAATTAGGTAAAAACTGCTATAGTTGTTTTGCTTATACACTACCTTATATGGGTCGAACCTTGGCATTTGCTTATGCTAATTATGTTGCTTATATACAGACACACACGGGTTGAAATCTGAGCTTCTTCAGTGACCTTTACCTTTGACTGTTTGTTCTTGGAAAAGAGGACTACTGTTCCCTGAATCCATTGACTTTATAATTTAATCTTTTTATCTCCAACTTTACAAATACTTTTCGAATTAGAGGGATTTATAGCGTTCGTTGATCACCAAGAGAAGTCTTTCCCACACTGAATAAAATCATCTGAGAGGAAGCTGTGAACGAATTTTAAGATTTCTTCTAGCTGAGGGGTTAAGTCAGACAAACAGTTTAACCTCTGTCAGACTGTACCCAAATACGACCTACAATAGTCGTCTTACTCATCCACGTTCGTAACTGCACTCATGGGTGAAGAAGGGACCAGACTGAGACATTCACCCCTGTCACTCTCTCACACTGTCTCAGGCTTTCTCTCACACTGACCATCTGAATTCCTAGCCGTGAGCGATATAAGTTTCAGCGGTCATCATAACACTCCGTTTTTGGCTTCTTCTCAGACTGGCTCCACTGCTACCACTTATGGGTAAAATGCCCAATTTTCGTATATACAGAGCTTACTTGGGGTGAAATTTGGGTTAAGCTAAAATTATGCAGACTCTTGAGTAATACAGTAAATTCTTGGGGGTGGCATACTCGTATTTTAGGATAATCAGTTAATTGTTTTGTGGTTGCAAGCAAATTCTGGCGCAAACTGCCGTTGGAATACTTACCGTACAAGTTTGGTATGCTATTTAAGGAGTGTCTGCTTAGTAACACTTAGTTAAGTTTCCCATTAATGGGATCATAATATTCACTTTCTTTTATCACTTGATAACGTCTGTAAAGCAAATGATCAAGCTTCACTTAACATTGTGTGTTGTTTGTTTTCCTCGTGATATCTTGTCGGATTATTGGATATAACCTACACTGATGATGTTAGGTATCCCAGGGTACGTGCTATAACGAAAATGTAATTGAGCAGCGCCTTTTAAAGGGGATAAGCAGAGTGAATACGTTGTGGAATATTCACCGAGTATCAAAACTATTTAAAACAATCACTAAACTGAGCAGTATTGTGAGATCTAAGCCTGTATTAATTTCCAGTATTTCTTATATGTTTTGGTTTACGCTGAGTCTTGTCAGTCAAACATCGAGATGAAGAAAATGAAGCCTTCAGATGCACAGAAGAAAAGAGAAGAAAGGAAGAAGAGAAGAGGGACTCGAAATACTAAGGTATGTCGTGAATATTCATACATGTCATATTGATGAAAAAAAGAAAAAGAAAGAAATCGCCCCCTTTAAACGCATTGAGTTATTTTATCCCGGCAGTACACGACAATTATTATTCAGCTGAGGAGTATTCAAGAGTTGAGAGTATTGATAACTATCTCGATTCATCTTTAGAAGGCAGCAAATGTCCTCATTTGAATAAGATACCCTGGTCTTAGCCTGAATAAAAGCCCCAGTGCATCCTCTGCAGCGAATGGGTTGGCCAGTAGTTTGTTAGTTGGTAGATGTAGTTTGCAAATAACAGCAGCATCAGCAGCAAAAGAAGTAATAGTAGTAGTAGTAGTAGTAGTAATAGTAGCAGTACATCATATTTTTTCAGTTACTACTCTGTTACTAATAAATGATCACTTGTCGGTTTTTAGATAATAGTGAGTGTTTTTTTTTCTTTTTTTTTTCACGATACTGATCTAATATAATATATATGTTCATGTAACAGTTTATTTACTCCAGATCATTTTTCTTCAGCTGAGGAGTTCAGAACCGTCATCATGAAAATATAATGATTATAATAAAAATAATAATAATTATAATAACCAACTCTAACGTACGGAAGTGAAGCTTGGACGTTGTTGGAAGGACACAAGTCAAGAGTGAGAGCAGTGGAAATGAGTTATTTAAGAGTAGCCTGTGGAGTCACATGGAGAGACAGGCTGACGAATGAGGATATAAAGGAGCGTTGTGGTGTTGATGTGGATGTGATAGGAAGCGTTATGAGGAACACATTGAGGTGGTTTGGCCATGTGGAGAGGATGGAGGGTGAAAGACTGACGAAGAGAGTGTATGTGAGTGAGGTGGAGGGGGAAAGAGGGAGGGGGAGGCCGAGGATGAGATGGAAGGATGGGGTGGAGAGGTATATGAGAGAGGGGTGTGTGAGTTGGGAGCAGGGGAGTGAAATGGCGGGGGAAAGGGCGACTTGGAGGCGATTTGTTTGTGGCCACCCCAAACGGGATTGAGGCGTCTGGCAATAGATAGATAGATAGATAATAATCATTATTATTATTATTATTATTATACAAATAATAGTAGTGCTTACAGTGGACAAATAATGGGAAAAAGTCGATGTCATCTTTTTATCAGCTGATGACTAGGAATGGGGAGAAAATATGGTGGTTAGAAAATGAAATTATGCTAATAAATGGATGTATGATATAACATCGGGAAATGTATTATAACCAGATAATCTTTTTATTATTGTATTGCCAGCTTAGATAATCTGCAAATTAGGATGTTCCAAGTAAGGTCATGAAAATATTCTTAATATGAAAACAACGATTTACATTCATGAACAGAATATATCGTAAGGTACTGGTAGGGTTAATAATGTGGGCTACTTAATGAGAGCATCCGTAATTAGGATATTAGAGGATGTGCAGATGCTGCTGTAACATTTATTTAGACACTACACATTATGAAAAATGTACCATGCGATTTTTTTTCTACATGGCGTAACTATAGAAAATGTAAAGCAATCCTGCCTACTCTTAATGCCTATCGGTCGGGCATAAACTACAGTACTTTAATTATTCTAAGCTAACTTAACTAGTCTATTTTTCCTGGTATATTTTAACGAACCCCAGCTTTACCTAACCGAATCAAACCATTTTTATCTAACTCGATTCTAATACTGCTAATGGTCTCTTAATGTAACCTATCGCATCTTAATCTAACTTACTCTGCCCTAAAGTAACTACCCTACCCTAACCACTCCTGCCCTACCCTAACGGATCATAAACTGGTCTTGCAAAAGTTGTTCGTCAATATAAACAGGAGGAAGTTGTGGGTAACAGATTTGGAGACGTTTCTGCCATAGTTATAATGCAAGAAATCTGGAATTGAGTACCTGTTGATACTTAAAATTCAAATCGTGTTGAGTATGTATTTGTATTTTGTTCCTGATCGTAAAAGACCCTTATATAGTACCTGAAAACAGCATAATGATGATGATGATGAGGAGGAGGAGGAGGAGGAGAAGTAGGAAGAGGAGGAGGAGAAGTAGGAGGAGGAGGAGGAGGAGGAGGAGGCGGAGGATATTCAAAACTTCCTATTCCACTAGGTGGGCAAATTAGCCAAGTGCGAGTGTTAAAGATTTTTTTCACATGAGTACAAGAGGACAGACTCAGAAAAGTCAAAGCCTCTTCACACAACCAAAGCTTCACACACACACACACACACACACACACACACACACACAGATAGATAGATAGATAGATATTTCATTGACCACAGTTACATTTGTCTTTACATTAAGAAAAAAATATATCAACATATAGGCTACAGTAAATAAAATGTGAACTGTTAAAACGAAAATTCATTCTGCAGTCCACAAAATAACATGAACAAGAAACAAAGAAAATGAAAATGGTCGGTCATCATCATGCCAGGAACCAACACACACACACACACACACACACACACACACACACACACACACACACACACACACACACACACACACACACACACACACACACACACACACACACACACATTCACACACATACATGCACTCAAAACTCAAAAACGCAGCTAACTTTTCGCACACGCAGTCACACCTTCACATCTACACATTCATTACTTCGCAGGCAAACAGCCCGCATCAGCAGGAAGTGCACACACACACACACACACACACACACACACACACACACACACACACACACACACACACACACACACACACAACTGAATCAATACTTACACAGTCATACCCCCACTCAAGTTATTTCACTGTTCCACTCACAGTCACTTCACACACACAGCCCCACCTTCACACATACAACCTAACATCCATATAGCTACACTGCCACACTCAGCCATAGTCCACATATATACACACTCACACGTAAGCTCCACTCCCGCAGACGCACCTCCACACATCGATATCCTTACTCTCGGCCGCACAGCTACACTCACACAGAACCACACTCACGCACATCCACACTTACATACCGATACTAAAATTGAGCTACAGTTGCACACAGCCACACATACACAACCTTCACAGTGGAAGTCATCACCATTTGCCCACAGAAAATGTCTTGTTTGTGGGTGGGTTTTTTAAGATATAATTACATGACAATGTTGCTCAGACAAATAATTGGCCTATTTTTTTCTCTATATAATTTAACTTATCTTTTCAAATCTTTTTGTGAGTAATATGTAATGTGCAATGAGGAAAATAAAGTGGACGTGATCCTTGGCGTTTATGGTGTAGAGTAGGACAGCAGACTTAAGACTGATGACCATAACAGTGTCACCCTTACCAGTCATCCGTCACCTCCTCTCTTATCCTCTTTGGACTCTCCACAGTATGCCATCTAGGTCCACGCCTGTGTCGTTGAAAGAAAAATACCATTTGTTATTTGTAACATCCATTAATGAAATACTCTGAATAATAATGATAACATGGAAAATGTGGTGACTACGTGTTAATTTCAATGTGGTGTGAAAACGACCTCAGATAAAATTATTTTGCATGAAAATGTATTTCGTTATTCGGAACCAGCCCTCCAATAGCAATTTGAATATGAACACACGCTCATATTTCTGCAGTACTCAAACCTGCAATAATGAACGCAGCCATATTTCTCACACAGTCTCACATTGTTACACCTTGCGTTTCCTACTGCACATGTTTTCTCTTATATAGTTTGCATAATTTTATAAATTTTGACAGGTATATAGAAAAATCGTCAGCATGTTAGAAAAGTATTGAATAATTTTCCTCTTTATTTCCTCTTCTGCAGCGGAGCGGACGACGAGGAAGCGGAGCAACAAAGTTGGAGAGGTCGCACCCCTAGCCGCCACCATACCTCACTACCAGTTCCTTTGTCATTTGTCTGTCAAAGAAATTTCCTGTCACCAACTTTCTGATGCTGCATGTTCTTCATGTTCATATCAATAAACTTCAATATACTTGTGCTGGAATTCCCTGCCCTAATCTGGTATCTTCATATAAAAAAAGTTTTCGTGTTTCAATATCCTCGTTATTGTTGACTGGCATGTATATGAGGCATAAATGAGAAATTAAAGTAACAATAAGACATCTTGTGATAATTCTGGACTAGTAACAAAGAAACTGAAAACACAGAAATTTAAGTTAGAAACATGATAATTCACCCAAAACCAACAGCACTCAATTTAGCCTCATCATCTTCACTGCAAGGTGGGGACTGTTCTAAGCCCTGATAGAGGCGTGATAAAATATCATTCAGGAAGGTTAATATAATGGTATTCTGGCGTATGAATATATAGACAAACTAAACACTGAAATAAAACTCAAAGTAGTAGTTCAGTTAATGGTGATCGAGTCGGTGATGTGGCTCATATACATTTACCAGACCCTGGTCGCCTGGAAACTGAGTCACAGAGGCCTCAGTCATTTTGTTTGTTTGTTTGTTTTCTCCGGGTATTTCTCCACGAAAAGTGTAGTGTATTTTCCTTAGACTACTTCAGAATTCATCCTGCACGACCAACATCAGTCCAGATATTCAAGGTTTCAAGCAATTGAATACTCTCTAATTCTCTTTACCAAAAATCTCGGGTCAAAGGAAACGCAACATTTTCACATTATACGTCGACTTCAATTTTTATATTACTGTTATATGGGTAGGGCAGATAAAATGTTATTGTTTGGAAAATGTTACTGTTTGCCAAATCTCTCCACAGACAGTGAACAAAAACTTTATCAATTCATTTATCGGCGACTCGAGCATTAGCCACCAAGAAAAAGTGGAATCCGACCACTGGATGAGGCTTCAAATTTTTTAGCTGCATTTTTCTCGTGTATTTATAAGCTGAAATTTAATTAATGATAATAAACACACCTGAATATAACTGCTAACAGATATGATCTGGCATTAACTGGGCGAAAAGCAATATAAGTAATGGGGAAAATGGTCAAAACTGAATGAACGTTTTTGTTGGAGAAAGGAGGGGGAATTAATTATAAGCGAGAAAATGGACAGTTGCCGGTCTCACTGATGACAATAATGTACGGTATTCCCACCATTTGCTCTAATGTCAGTGAGTCGTGGCCTTGTTTGCTGCTCTCAGCCGTAAAAAGGTAAGTTGTATTATTTTTATTAAAGTTCCTGGTGTGATATTGGTTGACTATGATGTACAGAATGTTGTTGCCAGCAAGGGAGGTGTGTGTGGCCTACAATCGTTAGACAGAGGGGCAGACAGACAGATGCAGTACTTAGAAAGAGGGAAATGGTGGGAAGTGGGAGGGGGGTTTAGGGATGTTTGGCTTGGCTCTCTTTATTTTTATTTCCTCACTGGTCAGAGCTCAGGGGTTACTCTTACATCGCCTCATGATTCCATTCTTTACGTAGGTTTTGCTTATAAATCTGATAAATGGGTTATGATATTCTTTGTTGCTGTTTGTGTTCCCCGTTTATCTTCGACTCACTAGTAGACACCTGTTCCTAAACCACACAGCTTTCTTGACTGTTCAGTGAATATAGACTCTCATTTGCCTATAATTTTCATTCGCCTTTGTTTTCCGTTCCTCCCATTCATTGTACTATCACCATCATCATTAATATAATCATTAAGATCTTAGTGAATCAGCTACCCATTATCACAAAGCGATTAAAATCCTTTGTTTTTCACATCCCCTAGGAATCTTATATTTTTGTTTGGATTACCAGTATATTCTATTCTTTCATCCTTTAGGGTTTCCCCAACCCCTTCAGAATAATGACTTTAGTTGCATTTTTGCCACTTCCGCTCGATTTTATTCAGATCGGGGAAGACCACTGACTGTGACTGTTAAGAATAATTACTGTTATCTCACAGTAGACAAAATAAAATATGATGGGATATTGCTGTTACTTCTTCATTGTGAACGATCCATTGTAAAGCGAATGCAATTATCTGGTGGTTGAAAAATAAAATGTAAAAGTCACTGTGGTTAGCGAAAGGGTAATGGGGATAGATTATTAACACTGTAATTGCGAGAGGACTTCAGCGAATCAATAGGTTGGTTTCTACCAAGAAAAGGCAAATATGTCACCCAGCTGAAAGGGCTGCTTTCACTGGTCCCAGTTTCATTCCTTGCTGTACAAGTAAGTAATAAACACCATTTGATTAACAAAAACTGATCAATATCATCATCATCATCATCAGCAGCAGCAGCAGCAGCTTGAAACAGACCAGTGCAGGACGATGGTCTCTTCTGTCTTTCTTCGTTTTGACTTATTGGCTTTCTTGTCCCGGCAAAATCTCAGAATACCTGATCTCCATCTTATTCCGTCTTTTCCACTCACTTCATAACTTCGTTGCTAATCAGGTATCCTGGTTGTCTGTGTGTTATCTACAAAAGACGTGACCTGCTCACATCAATTCATACACTTTGCCTGCAGTGACTGTCTCCCCTACTTTCGCCTGTCTCATATCCAGGAAACTCTACACTGATCACTCCATGTTTTTCCGACTGATTAATAGCATTAAGGGCGTAGGCCGGGCACCTAATCTTACATGCTCTATAATAAGGTAAAGTATACATGTGCAGTACCTAACCTTAAACCCTTTCACCTTGCAAAAATAATTACATAGCTTTTACTTTGCCCCTTAAAGGGATGGCAGTGCCCATAACACCTCCTCCACACCCTGTCCCTTGTGTGCTTATTTCCATCCCATTTTAATATGACCTAATTTCAAAGTACCTTTTTAAACTGGTGCCGCCAGGTAATGCATTTAGTTTAGAAGATGCATATAGAGGTGACTGGTTTAAAGCAAACTCTCGTCATGCTTTCAGAACCATGACTTATTTTCCTCTTGTTGCCGATACAATTTCTGATTACATTTAAAAATAGAGACTCTTCGGAGCTAAATAAGTCTCCATGAAACCTTTCAGTACCACCCACTTTGAGCGTCTTAACACACTAAATTAACAGCTGTCCGTTTCTTAGTGGTGTGGCTTCCACCCAGCGTAGTAAATGGTTTCCTGGACTGCAGAACACCTTTAGGAGTGTCACTCAGTGTAACACGTGTAGGTAGCATGAGTAACCTTCAGACCGAAGAAGCTTTTTTTTTTTTTTCATGTTTCCTATTGCTAAGAGCAGTTGAAGACAGCTTAGGAGAGTGCTTCATTAAGGGAGGGGCTAGTGAGGGCTATAACTAGCACCTCTGATTCGAAGTCTCTCAAAAGCTGAAAAAATTTATCTATCTATCTATCTATATACCTAGGCTGCTTCCCCCAAGGAAAGGGAGGTAGCCGAGACAGGACGACTCACTCTCCATTTACTCATCCATTCAAACACATTCATTCGCATCTTAGCCCCAAAGGGGAGAACGAACAGATCCTCACCGCATCACACCGCACAAGGGTCAACTGCACAATGCAATCAGTGACATCCGCAGCAGGGCCCGACAGCAGAACTGGTTTACCCCTGCCACATCATAACAGACCCATCCCCTTACCCGCACCTGACCTGACTAGCTGATCAGACCAAATGCGGGAGAAATATCCCCTCAGGGCTGCGTCATCACTTATTCATTCACAATTTCTCTCCAAAAAATTAATAGAATGGAATAATATATTTAAAGTACGGCATCGCAAGAGAGGGATGACTACATTATTTTTTTTACTGCATTCTTAACTTTAGGAAACATACTCCTCGTAGTGAAAGGATTAAACCAGCGTTTTAAGACATACCGGTATATTATCTGTTGGTCCTAGTTATTCTAAAAAATCTAAAATATATTGGCGGTATTATCTTGGTCTTGAATACCACAGATTACCATATAGATACTGCATTTTCTCTGATGTGACTACTTAACCCTCTTTGGCTCCACCACACCAATTCACCGCCACCCACACTCCACTACATCACCGCCACGTTCATCCCACACCACTTGCATCCTAATACCACCACCCTACCAACACTACCTTCATTCCATCACACCACAACATTACCACTCACCTCATCACACCTCCAACCTCACCCCATCACACCACTCACCCACCACCACCGTCACCATACCACACACCACCACCACTACCCTCATCTCATCACACCACACCACCACCGGTTTCACCCACCACACTCCTCCACACCAGACCACCGCAACCCTTACTGAGGGGATTAATAAAGTTTCAACTCATCCTCTTCAGAACCATGGGTCTCTCCTGTCCAGAATATAATTGTCAGGAAGCAGCACAAATTAAGTAAAAACGCTATCGTACTCCTCATTTGCCCATATAAATTTTTGTTTCGCCGCCTTAGTCCTCTTAGTTTTCCCATACAAATGTTTATATCTTAGTCTTCGTCTTCTTCAATTTGGCACATAAATTTTTTGCATCTCAGTCTTACTCCTCTTCAGTTTCTTATGTAAGTTTTTTGCATCTCAGTCGAAGTCTTCTTCATGCTCCCATACAAAGTTTGGCGTCTCATTCCTAATCTTCTTCATTTTCCCCTCAAAATTTTTGCATCTTACTCCTAATTTTCATTTTCACACATTAATTTTTTATCAGTCCTAGTCTTCATTTCCGTATATAATTTTGCATCTCAGTCCTAGTGTTCTTCATATTCCCACATATATTTTTTACATCTCAGTCGTACCCTTCTTAAATTGCTGATATAAATTTTTTCATCTCTGTCCTAGTCTTCTTCATTTTCCCACATCAATTTCTGCATCTCATTCTTAGTCATCATTTTCCCACATAAATTTTTGCTTCTCAGTGTTACTCTTCTTCAGTTTCCATTATAAATTTTTGCATCTCTGTCCTAATCTTCTTCATTTTCCCACAAACATTTTTGCATCTCGGTCCTAGTTTTCATTTTCCCACAAATTTTTACATCTTACTCTTACACCTGTTCGTTTTCCCATATAGAGTTTTGCATTTCAGTCCTAGTCTTCCTCGTTTTATCAAATAAAATTTTACATCTTATTCTGATCTTCATTTTCGCACATAAAAATTATTGCATCTCAGTGTTGATATTAATTTTCTCAAATAAAGTTTTGCATCTCATTCCTGTTCCTTTGTAGTTTCATTTCCCCATACTGCCAGCCGCGGGGGCCCCAGAGTCCTTGGGTTAGACAACACTTACGTGGCCATGATGGACACCGTGAATGTCCACCGTGTACCATGGGGTATACGGTGGATTTGCTGCTGAACGAAACCTTTTCCAGGCATGGATTCCGACCTAACTGGCTGAGCAGATCTATGGCCGTGTCCCTGATGTCCTCCCGCTGTGAAGCTTCCTTGTAGGAGTGTGTTCGGTCGGTGTCCCTGTGTCCCTGCTGCTTGTCTCTTCGTTCTGGCTAGTGAGTCTAGCGCAGCAGCTTACACCACACCCACCACAAGTGACACTACCACCAACTTAAGCCTGACTTGCTTAGGTACGATATTAAGAGTTAGATATTGACACACACACACACACACACACACACACACACACACACACACACACACACACCACCATTACCACCAGCACCACCAGCACCAACTGAATTTTTATCATCGATCACGAGAAATCACTCCATCTTACCATTTCTCCACTGGGATGTCCCACTTCTGAGATTTGTGGGTCTTGTGTCAGGCTGCCTTCTCTCCAGCCTTTATATATCACTGCCCAGCCACCACATAATGGCCAGTTTCAATGACATGGCGTTTCCAATTGTCAGACTGGCTCCATTTTTTCCAGGTGTTTTTTATTAACTGGCGCCATAAGCGAAAATGATGTTGGTCAGTGAAAAAAACTTTTACATTCATAAATATATCAATGAATACGTTGCTACATACAGGCATAAATACCTACATACATATGGGCATTGACAGAAGATATTCCCTCTGCCCCTTCCTTTGTCCGCCTTCAACCTCTCACACATACACTCTCTTAGTAAGTCTCCCATTCTCCATCTTCTTCCACATGGCCAAACCATCTCAGAGTATTTCTCTTATCGCTTTCGATCACATCCACATCAACACCACAGCAGTCCTTTACTTCCTCGTGTATCTGTCTGTCTCTTCGCGTACCTTAACGTCTACATGAACACCACAACGTCCCTTTACTTCTTCATTTGTCTGTCCGTCTCTCCACGTAACTACACATCCACATCAACATTACAGCGGATTTTTACTCCCTTATTTGTCTGTTTATCTTTAAAGTCATGTTCTCTTATAGGCTCATGTTTATTTATTTTTTTTTTTTACGTGCTCTTCACCTTATACTCTCGTTTGGTTACGTTCCTTCTAAGGCTTAAATTATCCTATGTTCATTGAAGCTTATGTTCTATTCACGTTCTTTCTTAATCCTTCGTTTTCCTTCATCCCCTGGTTGAGTTGCCGATTATGCGTTATGTTTAAACTTTCGAATAGAGTGGCATCCGAGACACAAGGCGAATTTTTTATGACGTCACATTTCTCGTACTCAGTAGAGGCCGAGTTGTTGAGGGGGAGGGTTGTTGACGGCTTCTCCGGGACATTTTTCTTCATGAAAGGTAAATATTATGTTCAAAAACCCATTGTATCTTAGTTTAGATTAGTTTAATACGCTTGTTAGCCAATATGGGTTAACTTAAAGCAGGACGATAGGTGTTTTTAATATTGGTCTGAACTGGAGCCGTCCTTTGAAGGAAAGAGTACTGACTGTTTTTCTGGGTAATTTTTCATTATAGGTAAATTATAAGTTAAGAAAATCACGATATATTAACTTTGATCTGTCTGATATGCAAGTGAGTAAATATGGATGGACTTAATCCAGGATGCGAGGTGTCTTACTGGGTTAGTGTGTTTTCCGAAATATGAACTGCCAAAGAAGCTTGTGGTTGGGTATGTTTGTTTGATTGGTCCATGGTGCTTTTCTTGATGGTACGGGAGTCTTTTTAGCAACTCTTACTTAGCGACTTATTCTGAAAACTATCACGAGATCTATCGTAATCTGTCGAAGGTCAAGGACACAGGGCAGAGTTAAACATTCGGCTCTTAGACCAGTAGGCTAGCGTGGGTGCTGGTGTGAGTTCTCTTTGTAGAATGTAGAGTTGTTGCTATTTTTGCTGTTCTTACTATGATTACTGTGGATTCCTGTTTCTCATAGTTATTGCTATTGCTATTGTTACTGCTGTTCTGTTATTGGAATTAGTATGATTACGATTATCCGGTAAAAATACTTTTTAAGCATCTAAACCACCTTATCAAATCATTTTTTTTTTTTCTGATTGTTTCAGGGGTGGTAACTGAACGTTTCACTTTAAATTTCTTTCCCTGTTGTGCCATGTTCTTTCCGTTGTTATCAACTGTTTCTCGGGTGTACTGTAATGGCGGACACTTACTCTAACATACGTCCCGGTGGCCTTTTATTGCCAGTTCCTAATCTTACATTTTAACCTAATGAAACCTAACCAGACCTAACCTAACACAACCTAGCAATTTAACGTAGCCTAATTTAACAATTTAATCTAACATCACCTAACGTAACGAAGTTTCGAGTTAGTCAGAAAATTACGGAAAAAAAAAAAATAATGGATAAATAGGAACTGAAACGGAAAGGTCTTGCTGCTGCTTAAAGTAAAACGAACATTTACTCAATTCTCCTATTGGTATTAGTTCTATTACTATTATTACTCTTCTTACTATTACTATAATTGCTTTTGCTATTATTACTAACGTTAATATTTTTGCTCTAATTATTACTGGTACAATTATTCCGTTACTAATTTCATGTTCTTTTTCAGAGTAGTTTTGAGCAGGATAACTAAAAAAGTGAGGACGAGACGAGACAACGGAAAAGAAGAAAAAGACAGGAGTAGATGGGAAAGAACAGCAGCTGCAATTTGACCGCAGTCGTCCTCACCACCACCACCACCACAAATCGCCACCATCATGACCATCCCACCACCATCACCCCATTACCACCACCACCACTAATCACCACCACAACCACCAATTGTCGCCAGCCCTTCCACCCCACCACCACTAATCGTCATCACCACCAACCCACTGTCACCACCACCATTAATCGCTATACCACCAACCCATTATCACCAGGACCACCACCACCATAATTACCACCCCGATAATCCGCATTCTCACCACCACCACCACCACCACCTCCATCACACCACTCTTATTACCACCAAACCACCCTTATCACCACCACACCAACCTCACCATCACTCCCATCACCACCACCCCCGTTACCACCACCGTCATCATCATCAACACTATTATCTGTATTATTAATATTTTTGTGTCTTTCCCACTTCAGTGAAATGTAATTGTTTTAATGATAACTGTTAGAGGTACAGAAAGTTTACATTTCCCAAAGTTTGGTTATAATGGTTATAACGTCGAATATACTGTTACTATTATTGTCTGAAGAAGTTGGAAAGAACCACTATATCCACAAGTACAACTTCACCAACCAAACCCCCACCCCCAGCCCCACCACCACTCAGAAGTAAGGGTATTCTACTTGATTCTACATGCAGGTATTTGGTACTGCTGGTGGACCTTGCTGCTGGTTAATTTTGAAAGGATTAGAGTTTATATAATTCAGTGACATGTTTTGTCTTCTAGGCATATAACTTACCTTTTCGCGAAGTACATATTTTCAAATAAGTACATTCACACACACACGAACACAAATACACACACACACACAATCACGCACGCAAACGCACCGGCACACACAGACGCACACGTTAGCGCACATGCACATGTACGCATGCACACACGTACAAAAACATAACAGCACATGCATAAATGCATAAATCAACATGCAAGCATTCATACGAACTGACATGATTACATATATATTTTAATACATATATACGTACATAAACGTACATGCTTACACAAATATTACCAACATACAAACTTACACACATACTTGCACACATGCACACAAACAAAAGCACCAACACATATATAACAACACATACAATGTAAATATGCATACGTAAACATATCCATATCCATATTTAACTACATACATGCATAGATTCATGCATAAGTATCGTACATTCGTACATATACGCACATACATACAAGCACTCATTAATACATATATAAATGCATAGATTCATGCGTGTCTCGCTGTGGCGAGGAGAGGGGAAGAGTATAGGGGTTTGGTTACTGGATGGACAGCGCATTTGCGACTCTCCCCTCCCGGTTAACAGTGGCGCCCTAGCAGTGCCCACATCACCCCGATATTTGGCTATATGGTTACAACCCAATCGCAGGCAAGCAAAATTTGTTCTGCAGGACCATCCTGTGCAGTGAACCTGTGTTCCCTAGCGGTGGCGGGGCGCAGGGAAGGGCGTAGACATATTGTTCCCGGATGGACACCACATTTGCGTAGCGAAACCCAGTTAATAGGAGAAACATTGAATGCTCTCTCTCTCTCTCTCTCTCTCTCTCTCTCTTCCTACTTTTTACCAAATTACCCCCACTTCATTACCCCTCTCCCCATCCAACAGTACTGCCGCCATCCCCTCCCCATCCAACAGTACTGCCGCCACGTCCTCCCCTTTTAACTTTACTGCAGCCACCACCACCTCCCCATCCAGCATTACTGCCGCCACCCCCTCCCCATCTAACATTACTGTTGATGCCACCTCCCCCTCCAGCTTTACTTCTGCCTCCACCTCCTCATCCAACATTATTGCCGCCACCCCCTGCCCATCCAACTCTACTGCTGCTGCACCTCCCCCTCCTCCTCTACTGCCGCCCCCACCTTTCCCACAATATCACACCAGTCACCCCACGCCCCTCCAATTTCACAGCAGTCACCACCTCTCCCTTCAACCTCAACCTTCAACTCCTTCTCTGCCTTCATCTCCCCTTCCAACATTCATCTCATTCCGAAAACTAATTATTTTCTCCCAAATTGAGTAAAATAACCTGGTGTGAACTGGAATGTACTATATAGTTGCTAATAGCATATATTTTTTTTTTTTTAATGACTTTAGGGCCGTTTCTTCTCGGGTAAGGACGCTCCCTAAAACTTCTGCCTGAGCGATTTATTTTACTTATTTCACCTTGCTAACCTCTTTTGTGTTATTTGATTCTGATATCGCCATACTCTCCACAGACAAAGGACAAAAGGGTATTAGTCTGGTCTATCAAAAGAATCACTAAGGAAGAGGAGCTAGGGAGCCCTGTTAGCAGACGAGAAGACGTTCCCATATTTAAATCCTCCAATTCGAAAAGTCTGAACAGAAAAAATCGTCTGGAGTCAGCAAGAGTAATATTAACCCTTTTCTTATTTAATCTTAATGTTTTCTTAGTTTATCCTTTATCTCAGGACGATTTTAATCAGCTTACGGGAGACTATTTGAACAGGAGGGGTTAGATACAGGCTTGTATTTTTGGTCGGTGAAGGGAGTTCCCTAACACCTCCTCCTTACCGACTTATTTTTGGATCGCCTGGCTATAATTGTTTTGTATATTATTGATGCAGTTTGGCCTTGTCTGGAGAATTTGTGTAATCCAGAATGGAACAGTAAGGAGTAATAAGTAAAGCATTCGCTTAGGAAAAGTTGTTAGAGGACTTCCTTAACTGACGAGAACAGACCACAGCCATCATTAACCCCTTCACTACAACTCTTAGCCTGAATAAAATCGCCTCAAGATATCAAGGATAAAGATAAATTACGTCACTGGCTTCAAGGTCAATATTCTCGTCGGTAAAGGAAGCTCCCTAGCATCTCCCCCTTGGCTATTTATTTTTCGATTTGGGTGGTTAATATCCTTTTCTACGTTATTTATATTAGTATGGTGATATTGGATGGATCTGTAGTACACGGAAAAGGATTATATTGTGTAATGAGCAAATTAAATCGGTTAGGAAGAGATGTTAAGGAGCCTTCCTATCCTGCAAGAATTTCGGCCGGGTGATCGTAAAATTGTATCGAACCTGCAAAACTGGGCCTATTTATTTTTTATTTTTTTTTTTTTAAGAGGTCAAGGTGTGTATGTTGGTGTGGTGGAGGAAGTTTTTGTTTCAATAATTGTGGTGTGGCAGTGATGTGCATCTAGGTGGCACAAGATCCGTTGCACCTCTTCCTAAGCGATTTATTTTTGCTCTTTCCCCTACTATTGATTCAAATTGTCATGTAAACTATGCCGACAAGAGGCAGAGAAAGCATACAAGTGGATATCAAGGTGCAAGATGCATAGTGAATCGCTATGGAAAAGCATTACGAAGGTTTCTATGACATATTTAATATAATCCTGCGAATTATTTGGCCTGTGTGTTTTCGTGTGTATGTTTAGGATTGCTCATGTATGTTGCTTATCTTTTAGTTTCGTTTATAAAGGCTCCCACAAGCATGCATGCGTCAGCTCTGGTCACCTAATGGAGGTTGTCCATTCTGCTCGTTTTCTAGCAGCCTCCCTATTCAGTTCCTTATCGCTGAGGTCACACACACCAAGTCCCAGGTTTGTTTTGGTCTGCCTCTCGGGACCCTACCCTTGACGTTTACACTTCTCACTTTCCTCATGTCATCTTCCGTCCTCTCAGCAGGCCCAAACCATCTCAGTCTACCCTTTCTCATCACAACATTAATACTTGTACTCTACATTCAAGTACCATCCTTCCTCTCGAATCTTCAGTCGTAATCCTAACCCCCACACCTTTCATTCAAGTATGGACTTCACCTCCATCTAATCGTTATCATTTTGTGTGTTTCAGCCTACGAATATCCTCTTCCGTCACTGCCCACATCTCACTACAATACATCATTACACTCCTAACACACCCTGCATACAAGGACCCCTTAGCACGGAGGGAGAACCCCCTCAATGTCAGGAAAGGCAACAGCTACCAGAATTTCCACCACCTACTTCATACCCTAGCCAGAGAGCTTGCGCCCGCCCCACCTCCAGGACATTACATGTCCCCAAAATAATAAAACTCCTCCACAGACTTGAGAGACTCTACAGCACGATCAATCATTTCATGCCAGTCAATGTCTAAATGATCTCGACACACCACACATAAGAAATCGGCTTTATATCATAGCCTACCTCTGACACACTACATCCCTACGCACCCACTTACCACAAACACTGCACAAGATGGAGTTGCTTCCCACATCCATGTGGCAAACTGGACGTGGCCATACTTCCTCTGCTTTGACAGTACCGCCACCAGCCCTAGAGCTCATTTCTCTTGTGTTATTCGTTTTTGCTGTCAGACCCCTGTGCCCCATTCGATCTTTCCACTCCTAAATCTTTCCCCTGCCTCACCTTCATTCTCCGAAGTCAACACAAAGATATCAGTACCCATCATCTTCCAACGGACTCCATGTCTAAAATTACATAAAAGAGCTTCAAGCACCATGATAAGCAGTCAGGGGTTTAAGACTGACCCATGGTGCACGTCAATATTCTGGAAAAAAGCATCACTCAAGGTTCCATTCTTTCTCACCTGAGTGCAAGCACCCTTGTATATTGCCATAGCTACTCTAACCAGCCACTCATCGATACCAGGCATTCTTGTTGGGCACTTCATAACCTCCCTAGGAACTCTGTCAAAGGCTATCTCGAAATCAACAAAAACAAAGTACATCTCCATTTTCTTTCCAATACATTTTCCTGAAGCTATTGGACAATACATGCTTCATTAATGACCCCTTTGCCTGGAAAAAAAAAAAAAAAAACATACTGCATCTCATCAGTATTCATTCTTTCCCTTATCAGCTTCAGTATCTGATCCAAAAGTTTCCTCTTTTCAGGGCCTCACCCGTCCCCTTAAATAATTTACGGTCACACTATTCAACCAGTCATCTGGGAGAACAGTCATATATAATAGAATTTATCAAATCAATAACTAAATCCACTCATACATCTCCTGGGGTCTTCAACATTCAACCCAGGCACACACCCCGCCTTCCTCAACTGCATCCTGCTTGTTGACTTGTTCACAGTAGCAGCATCAACCAAAGGCCATGGGCCAAACACTGGATCCTCTGGCTCCAAACCTTTCCCATTCCAGTTAAAGTCCTTATTCAGCAACCAATTATAGTGGTCTCTTCAAGCATGTTTAATGTCCTCATTGCCCACCTCTACCTATCCTTCATCGTTCTCCACACACTGCTCAGTTATGATATCCCTGTCTTCTCTCTTCATCTGATTTGCCACCTTAAATACCACATTCTTCCTTTCGGCATTACTGAGGCTATCCAGTAGAAATCTCTGAGACTTAGATTTGGCGTTGTATACCGCCTTTCTGGCCGTACACATGGCAACCAAGAATTCCTTTCTGTACCATCAGTTTTCCATTCCTGGAAAAATATTCTCTACTCAATATTCGTGACTTTTACACCCTCACCCCACCACCATGCAACCTAACCTTGCTGGGTCCGTTGTCCATCCCTACTGAATCAGTGACTCTAAAGATACTGTTTAGTTATGTACTGCTCATTAACATTGTATAGCTCTCTATCCAGTCACCATTCTTCATCTCGTTGTAGAAGCCATCCCTTACTGCTTGTTTTTTCAACCTCCATATTTTCCTCATGAGTGTGTAGGTCCTCTTCTTCACCAACTGCTCCTTCAACACCATGTCATATATCAGTAATTTTTGTTGCTGCAGACACTTTTCATTCTTTATAACTTTTACTCCCTTCACCAGCATCCTACAAACCCTCCTGACCAGGAAATAATCAGTCTGGCTACTGCTACTCCAAGGCTGTTTATATAATCAGCCTACTTTCTATCTCCACCTATAAAGTGTGTTGCACACAAACATGTTATTGCCTCCTCAGGATAAAGTATCCTTTCCCTTTCTGCATTTCTCGTACAACATGTGCATTCCCTGTGTACCCCTTCAAATCCATGAGCTGTGTCACCCACCATCTATCTATCTATCGCCAGACGTCTTAATCCAGCAAGAGGTGGCCACAAACAAATTTCTTCCATGTAGCTCTGTCCCCCGCCATTTCACTGCCCTGCTCCCAGCTCACACCCCCCTCTCTCATATACCTCTCCTTTCCATCCCTCCCTCTCATCCTTGGCCTCCCCCTCCCTCTCCTCCCTCCACCTCACACACATATTCTCTCTTCGTCAGCCTCTCACTCTCCATCCTCTCCACGTGGTCAAACCACCTTAATGTGTTTCTCCTAACGCTTCCTGTCATATCCACATCCACAACACAACATTCCTTCACTTCCTCATTTGTCAGCCTGTCTCACCATGTAACTCTACATGGTCTTTTCAAATAAATCATTTCCACTACTCTCACTCTCGACTTCTGTCTCTCCAGCAAGGTCCAAGCTTCACTTCCATACGTTAGAGTTGGTATCACAATAATGTCATGTAGTAGTTTTTTCACTTTCATGCTCACGTCCCTGTTTCTTATCACTGCTTTCAAGGAACCAGCAACTTTCTTCCCTGCTGCACCCTATCAAGCACTTCACCCTCCAAACCTCCATTCTTTCTCATCACTTTTCAAGTACTTAAACCACTCACATTCTCCATTTCCTCCCCATCCAATTTCTCTGTACATTCACTGACTTCACTTCTCTCGAAGACCATCACTTTACTCTTCCCTACATTCAGCTTTAGATTCCGTTTCTTACACACACTCCCAAACTCATCCACAAAGCCTTGCAGCTCCCCTTCGTCTTCACCAATAGAGAATCATCTGCAAAGAACAGTACAAGGAGTTTCCAAACACTCCCTCCTCTCACTAGGGCCACTCCAATATCAACTGCCCTACCTCGTATCTCTTATATAACCCCATCCATATACAGATTGAGCAACCATGGAGACATGACGCGTCCTTGTTTCAATTCAACCTTCACATAGAAAAATTCACTCAGTTCACTGTCCACACGCACAGCAGCCTTAACAACCTCATACATGCACTTCACGGCATTCAGCAACTTCCCATCTACTCCATAATCTTAATACTTTCCACAATCCTTGTCTATCCACCCTGTCATACGCTTTCCCCAAATCCATAAATACAACTTCTTTCCCTTCTCTAGAAACTTTTCCACTGAAGATCTAAGAATGAATATCTGAGCTACACAACCTCTTCCCCTCCTAAATCCTCCCTGTTCTTCTCCATCTAATTCCTCTGTTATTTCCCTAACTCTGTCAATAAGTATCCTACTATATACTCTTCCTTTTACACTAAGAAGGCAAATGCCCCTGTGATTACCACACACTTCTTTTTCCCCCTTTCCATTGTACAGGGGAACAGTTATACCTGACTTCCAATCCTCTGGGACTTTACCTCCCTCCCAGGCCAATCTGCACATCTTCTTCATCTATTCTATTACTATCTCTCCCCCATGTTTCAGCATTTCACCACACACTCCATCAATTCCTGAGGTTTTCCCGATTTTGACTCTCTCTATTGCTTTCACAACTTCCATCCTACTGATTTCATCCTCTCTTCTCACATTCCTCCTCCTCCCAGCCATTCCCCAGCCACTTATACTTGCATTACTTTCTTTATGTTCAACAGTTCATTAAAGTGTTCTCTCCATCTGCTCACTTTTCCTCCCTTCTCCACTAATAATCTACTATTTTTATCTTTCACTCCCCAGCTAACTTCTTTGACACCCTGTCTAACTGTCTTTACCTCTTTCCAGAGCATTTTCTTAAATTCCATCCACTTTACACTCAAATTCCTCCCAAATTCCTCATCCACTCTCTTCTTACTCTCTCTTACTAATCTTTTCACCTTTCTCTTCCTCTCTACATATAACTCTCTCCTGTCTCTCAACTTCATCGAAGCCCCTGTTTCTCATCCAGCCCCTGTTTCTGTGTTTTCTACCTTTGTGCCACAGCCTCTCTCACCTCTTCAGTCCACCATGCTTTTCCCTACAGTCCCTTTCGTCTTCTCTTCACCCCACACACCACCTCACATGCTGCACAGATTTCTTCTGTGAATATCTTGCACACACCTTCCACGTCCCCCATCTGCTCCAGTCTGTATTAACCCAATCACTCCTCCACTTCCTGTACTCTGCCGTTTTTCCATCCTCTTGTAACTTTTCTACCCTCCTTGTAGGAACTACTTCCTCCTGTCCTTCCTTTCTTCTATTTCTCCATTTTGTTTTCGTCACCCACATGACCATTTAAATCCCCATCCAAAACGACAATTTCATCATCCCCTATAACACTAACTTCATATCAGATCATCCAACAAATCTGTCTTTTTCTTCATCATGCAGGCAAACCTGTGGGGCATATGCCAAAATAAATGTAACCAGGAGATTTCCAAACAACATTTTCCATGCTGTAATCTTTTCATTTTACTCTCAGTACATCCATAACTCAGTCCACCCATTTCTCTTCAACCAGCACGCTCACACCATCATAGACGTCGACACTCCTCCAAAATAACTTACACCTACAGTCCTTCCCAACAGTTATCCTAGCTGACCCTTCCCTGAACATAACTTCCTGTATGCAGCAGATTTACCTGCCTCCTGGTCAAAGTCTCCCACACTTCCCCATTTCAAGCTTCCTACATTCCAAAATGCCATTCTGAACCCTTTGGATAATTTGAATTTCTCAGGGTTGCTTTTTACTCTTGGCTTTGATTTAGTCATGATTGGTAAGTGAAGGAAGGGATGACAACATGCCCTGCCCACCGGCACAGCCCCAGGTCCAGGCAGAGGGTCAAGAACCCATAGCCCACCAGTTGTGGCCAGTAGCATTATCAGTGACCTCAGGGAACTCTGCCAGGACAGTTACAGGTGCACCCTTGTCACTGTAACTGCCCCGCCATTATACCCAGAACGATAGGCAGCATCCTGGGACATTACTCCCAGGTTCAGGGCCCCTCTTTATTAGGTAATTGTAGTCAGAAAACCACAGTGCCCTGTACCCAGTGGTACAGATATGAGCCCCATCCCATCCCGTCCCCCAGACTGCAAAGACAGAGTCTGCACAACACCTCCCATCAAGTCCACCACTTGGTAGCGAGTGCAAAGTTTTCTTACCACATTCCCTTCCTGGTGTCAGCCCGTGTGACATAATAGGGTACAGTGTGTGGTATGTCAACCGCTCATAGTTAAGTACGTAAGACAGAAAAGTGTTCACCTAATTGCTATTTTCCTCCACAGAAACCGATGGGAGCTGAGAGTAATAAACCCCACAGTCTTAGAAGGACGTCCACAAAAGACAACGTGGCAACCCCAGAATGCAAGGCAACCCAAGACAGCAGGATGGCACTATATGACAACAAAACAACTGCAGATGACGAGATGGCACTCTGCAACAATAGAAGAAACGAAAACAAAATGGCAAGGCTGGAGAGCAAGAATGACAACACAGAAGCCATCAGCGTATAGATCAAGTGTCGTAGGAGGCTTCACAGGACCGTTCCCTTAGCGATTTATTTTTCTATACATCCAAAGTTTCTCTCGCATGCCATTTATGATTTTTATATTGATAGTTTCATCAGTTACAAGATTAAAGTGATATGGTTACACTAAATCGCAAAGGAATAGTTGTTTTGAAGCCTCCAAAGCCACACCCTGTAGTGTGTGTTTGTAGGTGTACTAGTAGGGATGGAAAAAGCCGTTATGTCAGCACTTGTGTACTGTTACTCTGGTAGGCAGTGCACTCCTTAGGCACCTCAAATATGCCTGCATTTCCCAAGGCGATAGAGAGACTGATGTTAGGGAGAGAGAGGAGACAATAGGAGCTGGCTGAGAGAAACCAGAGTGGAGATGGGAGCACCAGACAGGGACTGTTACAGGTTGTATTTTTCTTTGTCTCTTTCCTGTAGGGTGTGATGTGCGTGTGTATTCTTCTAGAGTGAGCAGGATAGAGTGGAATAGGAGAGCAGGTGAACTGAAGATGGAGATAGCTTTCGTTAGTTCGGTCGTTTTTGAAGGTTCCAACATGCTTGCATGCATCTACCTCAGTCACCTAATGGAGGCTGTCCATGCTGCTCGATCCTTCCCTATTCAGTCCCTTATCCCTGAGATCCCACTCAATGACCTCGTCCCAGGTCTTTTTCGGTCTACCTCTCGCAACCTTATCCCTAACATTAACACTTTTCATTTTCTGCACCCAGGTATCATCTCCCATCCTCTCCACACGCCCAAACCTTCTCAAGCTACCTCTCCTCATCACAACACCAGTACACTCCAGTCCCATCCTACCCCTCACCTTTTCCACTGAAAACCTAGCCCCCCCCCCCCCAGGCCTCACACTCGGGGATGCACTGCACATCCACCTAATCAATGTCATTTTTTGTACATTTGACCCTGCCAATATCCTCTTCTTTGCTGCCCAAGTCTCACTACCATACAGCATTACACTCCTAACACATGTGACATACAAAGATCCCTTAGTACTGAGGGAGAGCCCTCTAAATGTCAGGATAGGCGACAACTCCCAAAACTTCTTCCAACCACTCCTTACTGTAGCCACAGAGCTAGCTCCAGCCCCACCTCCAGCACGTAACATGTCCCCCAAATAACAAAACTCTTCCACAAACTCGAGAGACTCCACAGCGAGTTCAATCCTTTCACACCTGACAATCTCTACCTGCTCTCCCCTACACACCATACACATGAAATCATCATTATCTCACAGTCTTTCTCTAATATCACTACATCTCTTATGCACCCACTTATCACAAACACCTCACAAGATGGAATTGTTTCCCACACCCTTGTGGCAAATCGTACATGACCACTCTCCCTCTTCTTTGACAGTACAGCTTCCAGCCCTAGATACCATCACTTTTGTTTTATCTGCATTTACTCTTAAGGCCTTTTGCCCAATACCATCTCTCCACTTGCTAAATCTTTCCTCCGCCTCCCTTTCATTCTCTGCAATCAACACCAAATCATCAGCATACAACATCTCTCACGGTAGTCCATTTCTGGAGTCACGTGACAGGTCATCAAGTACCATGATAAAGAGCAGGGGGCTCAAAACTGACCCCTGATGCACACCAACATTCATGAAAAACTCATCACTCAAATATCCATTCACCCTTACATGGGTGTGGGCACCCACATACATGGCCATAACCACCCTTACCAGCCACTCCTCGGTCCCAAGCTTTCTCATTGCCCTCTTCACCACCTTCTACTGTACAGTAGGTACTCCGTCAAAGGCCTTCTCCAAATTAACAAAGTACAGTTCTCTTTTTTATTTCTATATATTTTTCCTAAAGCTGTCGTTTCATCGTTTCATTTTTAAAGGCTCCAACATGCTTGCATGCGTCGGCCTTGGTCACCTAATGGCGGCTTTCCACGCTGCACGATCCATTGCTGCCTCCCTGTTCAGTCCCTTAACCCTGAGGTCACACTTAATGACCTCGTCCTATGTCTTTATCGGTCTACCCCTCATAACTCCTCCCCCAATATTAACACTTCTCACCTGCCTCACCCAATTATCATCCCCCATCCTCTCCACATGTCCAAACCATCTCAATCTACCTCTCCTCATCACAACACCAATACACTCCAGTCCCATCCTACCTGTCAACTCTTCCATCGTAAACCCAGCCCCACCGGACCTTGCACGCAGGGACGCACTACACATCTACCTAATAATTGTCGTTTCTGTACGCCTGAGCCGGCGAATATCCTCCTCCTCTACTGCCCAGGTCTCACTACCATACAGCATTATACTCCTAACACATGCTGCATACAAAGACCCCTTAGCACGTAGGGAGAGCCCTCTCAATGTCAGAAGAGGCAAGAGCTCCCTGAACTTCTTCCAACCACTTCTCACCCTAGCCACAGAGCTAGCTCCAGCCCCACCTCCAGCACACATTCCACATTCCACAACGCCACTCTGATCCCCCTGGGAGATTTATTCCTTTGGATTTCATTCTCTAAATTGATAATCAGAAAAAAATAATAAAGAGGAAAAATATGCCACAGGCCTCACCCACTGCGCAGTCACAGGTTCCAACAATGGATCTGGGACCCCTAGCCGACCAGCCTTGACCAGTGGCTGTGGTAGTGGCCTCAGGGCACCCTGCCAGAACAGCTACGGGGACGCCTTCCTAAGGCGCCTTGGCACTGTAACTGCCCCGCCATTATACACCCACTGATAGGGCAGCCTCCTGGGGCGCTACTCCCAGGTTCGGGCCCCACTCTTTTGGGTGGAAGCGGCAGCCTGGGAACCGCAATGCCTTGTACCTTCTAGCACAGGTTTGAGCCCCATCACACTCTGGCCCCACGATCTATGCTGGTGGAGCTCTCGTCATACCTACTGTCAAAAGGTTCGCCACTGGGTAGCAGGGGCAAAGTTCTCTGGCCGCATGCCGTTGCTGGCGTCAACTCCTGTGACATAGTGGGGTACATTGTGTGATATGTCCTGTGGCATACGTCCCTGGAAGTTGCGCCGCCAGATTTTAATAGTTATAATTGTGTGATATGTAAAGTGGATGTGGTGTAGTGTATGACATGGAGGAAATGTTCAGGATAGTATGCTGGTTAACTCTCCATGCCATACTGGAAAGGTCAGCAAAGGGGGATGGTTTGGTAGCTATTGAAACAGGAGCTCCAGTTCTCCCTAACACCAGCATTCCCATTCGCCTCGGGAATACCATCCTGATCAGCTGGTGGTACAGCTTGTTGCATAAGATTAACTGATACTCCGACAATGCTTGAAAGATTTTGACGTTTGAAACATAACATGCTGTCCTCATAGCTACTAATGTACTTTGTCAATATGCATTGCAAATATGAACAATTGTAAGAAAATGTAATAAAAGAATAGGTATTATGTAAAGATTATTCTACCTTTATGGTATGGTTATAAAAAATGTGAATTACAAGATTCACAATATTTATATGAAGAGCTCCATAGGAACTCTATTGGTGAAAAAAAAAAAAAAAAAAAAAAAAACGCATTGGTTTAGACATTTATTGAATATGGAATTAAATCTAGGGGAGGAAAAATTCACATTACAAATTGCAATTTTTTTCAGACCATATCTAACTGGATAAAAGTCTGTTGATATAAAAGACATTTCAACTTCGGGTAGGTTTTCGGGACCCAGTAGGGTATGGTATAAACAATTTGGATGTGCAGTACAGGCCTATTCAGATTTCACTGATAAGGATAGGAAAACTAGGACTTCCATTATTTATGTTTTATTAATAGATAACCCGTAATTTTCTACTTAATGGGTAACTACAGTAATGTGTAAAGTTATGACAACTTGAGTCCCAGGTTCTATTTACTGCCATGTGCAATGATTAGCCCTAATAGCCTCATCTTGGCCGGACTTTATAATTCTCCACAATGCTATTTTCACGTTTACCTGCGGTGTTTCCTGCTACTGCCAGGCTATTTCAAAGGGCATAGGAGAGATACCTTGTGATGTTCCTGTAGACTAGTCCTCATTTTTTTTTTTTTTTAATCTCTTGGTTACTTGTATTTTAATTATTTTTGTCTCAGTTACTCAGCTTTAGACTGTATTTAATACCACTTCCTACCAGCACTGTTTACACCATGCTTTATACCAGAGCTATTTAGTTATCTGCTCTTAGCATTTTTATATATTCTTATCAAACCTCTTATTCAAAACTTCAAATACAAGTGTATGCAGATTGTTCTCATAACTTAGGTCTATACTGGGACAAAATCACTATTAAAAGTTTCATTGCTACCTATTGAACAGATCTGCCAGCTTCCCCCTAGTTTGGAATATTTTCTGTAAAGTTCTCAGAACACATCCAAGGCTTAGTAAGGGGGCTGCCTGTGTTTGGAAGAGGACTGCCTGTGTCAGTAAGAGGGCTGCCTGTGTTATCAAAGCCACTGCAGGTAGTTTACAATTGGTACCCTTTTGCCCAAGCAATTTTCAGTGTCGTTAATGGTTATAACCTTTTCTTATGCCGTTATTTCAAAGGTGATCCAAATACCGATTCGTTTTGCACTGTTATCAAAACAATTCTGCGTTACAAGCTTATATCATTGTCATCCTCGCCAAAATTCATGAGTTTTTTTGAATGAGGTAGACACTATCTCCTCATCAAAGCTTATCACCAGCTCTGAATGTGGCCCAGATAAATGATAAAATACTTCTTCTTGATTAGCATTGCACTAAATTAGTCTAAATTATTCTAAGAGTCTCCGAAGATATCGTAACAATTCTTCCTTAGCAACTTAATATATGCAGTACACTTCAGTATACCCTTGTTTTTTACTGACACCAAATAACTAAACTATTGTACCAGTCCCAGACACATAAAAGGAGATCCAGAAACCGATTCCTTTTGCACAATTATCGAAGCCATTTTAGAGAGTTAAGCTTTCTTATTTCCAGGTTAATTTCATAGTCATCCTTGCCCAAATCCATCATGGTTTTCCTATTAAGTGAACACTGTCCCCTTATCAAAGCTTATCACCGGCTCTGAATGTGGCCCAGATACATGATACTCTACTTCTTCGTGATTAGCATTGCATTAAATTAGTCTTAAATAGTCCAAGTGGCTCTGGAGATATCGTAACAACTCTTCCTTAGCGACTTAATAAATGCGGTACAGTTCAGTATCCCCTTGTTTATTTTTGACGTCAAGTAACTAAAATACAGTACCAGTTCCGGCCGCAATACTAATGGGGCGTGGTGGCAGAGTGAGTAGCGAGGTGGCCTGCCACCATAAAGACCCGGGTTCAATTCCCGGGAACAGAGAGGAATCTTTAAAAATGTGACAGTGCCCGTAGTGACCTGTCATTTAGACCCAGGTTCGACTCCTGGTTGAGATGGAGGTTAATTGTGGTAGTTTGGCAGTCACGTTGTGGTTTGCCTGGGGGTGTGGTGTGGTGCGGGTGTGGACAGTCACGTAGTTGGCCTGCCTGTAGGGGAATGTAAAAGTATACACTCTCACACAAGACAGACACACACACATAGGCGACACATACATCCCACAGAGAACATAGGACTAAGGGTAGGGCGTGGAAGATAAGGGGGTTTTATTTCAAAGTCCAAAAAAGCCGTTAATGGCTTTTTTGGACTTTGAAATAAAACCCCCTTACTTTCCACGCCCTAGCCTTAGCCGTGTCTTCTGTAATGAGTGTGACTCTGTTACTGTGTACCTATCTTAGTGTTTGTAAGTATGAACGTTAGTGTATACTGTATGTGAGTAGCAGGTCACTTAGGACACTGCCACAGTAATTATTAAACATTCCTCTATTTACTCCAGGAATCGAACCCGGGCTCTCCCGCGTAGCAGACCAAAGCTATACAGATTCGGCCATCACGGTCACACCTAGTATAGGTCTGGAACTTCTACTGCATTTTCCTTACTTGTTGTCTGGGGAAAAAAAAAAATCAAGTGTAACATGTAGAGTAAGTTGCTAAGTAAGAGTTATTACGATCTAGAACCACTCCAAATAGATAAGTCTGTAATTAAATGCTAATCACGAAGAAGTAAAGATTATCGTGTATCTACGTATATACCGTATAGGGAGCAAATAAAAATTGGAGTGAGGTATTTTTTGCCTTTTTATTTTGATTAATTTGCAATACTTTCCATACTTCCACTGTGTTATTTTCACTTACCGTGTCTCTCAGGCTCCTATGACACTCATCTGGACCAAATAGCCTGCTGTCCACTGTAAAGAATAGGCTAGAGTTATGACAATCAAGCAGGGGCTGATGCTGACAGTGTATAAACTCTCTAAGTCTTCTATGACTCACTCTCATCTCAGTAAAATCGTCTGGTTTAACTGGAATGTCACTAGAATTGTCCCGAGAATCAAGGGGTTAATAAATGCCTACGTTAACCCTCTAATGCTCGGGCGTGCTCTATGTCCAGCTGACGGGGACTAAGTTATTCAGTTGAGCGTGAGTCATAGGAGCCTGAGAGAGATAACCGGATACCATATTCATTTTAATTTGAAAAAAAAAAAAAAATCTCTCTCTCCATCTTGATTTCTGACCTATAGAAAATACGTTAACACTAGAATACGATGTTAGTCAACGAAGAAATGTTATGCAAAAGGATGCAAGGCCGTAGTATTGTCTCACTCTGCCACTAAATTAGGGGAAATACGCTGTAATAGGAAAACAAAATTCGCCCAGTTAATCTAGACTTATGACTCAGCATTCAAGACGAAGAGAGGGCAATTTTATGCCAAGGTTGAGTAAAAACAGCAGTGTTGTCTGTTGGAGCTCTTCCCTTCCCAGCAAAGCAGCTGTGGCGCCATCTTATGAGTGGAATGCGAGAAATCATTCCCATTCAGCATGAGGACTTATATCTGTTTTTTTTTTTTTTTAATGGAGGGGTTAGATTCAAATTTCACTGAGCCCTTCCATAGGGTAACCCTTCCCAAAGTTGAATAAAATCGTATGGAAATATCAAATGTAAAATATCAAACGTCTACATGATGTAAAAACATCTGTCAACCTCCGAGACTCGATGCTTGGAGCGTAGAACAGAGCACACTCCCATCATCTGATTTCGTTTTTTACTCCTACTCTTTACTAAGCTTCAAACGATTTCCTGCAGCTTAAGAAAACCCCCTTAGGATGATGGGACAGAAACAGTCTTCATTAACCCCCAGACTGAGAAAGACTTATTTATTTTCTACTAGCTAATGTCACACTCCACCCCACCCCACTCCAACCCCCAGCGCCCCACCCAGCCACATTCCAACCCCCTGCACACCATCCAACCCCACTCCAACCCCCTTTACCCCTCCCAACTCCTCTCCAACCCCCTGAACCCCACCCAAACCCACTCCAACCCCTTGCACCCCACCCAACCCCGATCCTACCCCACTGCACCTCACTCAACCCCGATCCTACCCTCTTACACATCAACAAATCCCGATCCTGCCTCACTGCACACCACCCAACCCTGATCCCACTCCACCACACCCCATCCAACCCCGATCTTACTTCACTGCACCCCACCCAAGCCCGATCCTACCCTACTGCACCCCCCCAACCCCGATCCTACCCCACTGCACTCCACCCAAGCCCGATCCTACCCCACTGCACCCCACCTACCCCGATCCTACCCCACTGCATCCCCCCAACCCCGATCCTACCCCACTGCACCCCACCAACCCCGATCCTACCCCACAGCACCCCACCTACCTCGATCCTACTCCACTGCACCCCACCTACCCCGATCCTACTCCACTGCACCCCACCTACCCCGATCCTACCCCACTGCATCCCACCTACCCCGATCCTACTCCACTGCACCCACCTACCCCGATCCTACCCCACTGCACCCCACTTACCCCGATCCTACCTCACTGCACCCCACCCAACCCAGATCCTACCTCACTGTACCCCATCTAACCCAGCTCATAACTAACCCCTTCATTTCGAAAAGTGTACTGAGGTAAATAATTGTTTGAAGGTAGAGGGAAAAAAAAAAAAACAGGTAAAATGACTGAATAAGGGTAGGGTAGGGTAGGATAGGATAAGGTAGGGTAGAGAAAAGTAGGGAAGGGTAGGGTAGGGTAGGGTAGGGTAGGGTAAGGTACATTGAGGTAGGATAGGGTAGGGTAGGATAAGGTAGGTAGAGAAAAGTAGGGTAGGGTAGAGTAGGTAGGGTAGGGTAAGATACACTGAGGTAGGGTAGGGTAGGGTAGGATAAGGTAGGGTGGAGAAAAGTAGGGCAGGGTAGGGTAGGGTAGGGTAGGATAAGGTAGGGTGGAGAAAAGTAGGGCAGGGTAGGGTAGGGTTGGGTAGAGAAAAGTAGAGTAGGGTAGGGCAGGGTAGGGTGAGATAGGGTAGGGTGAGGAAAGTTAGGGTTCCAGCGTTATCTTCCCTTACAAATTGTCAATCAAGATGGAGAGACGGCAGTTTTAGGTTAAGTCAAAGTGAAAATAGTATTTAAACAATGAAACACAAATACAATCAATACATCAACACTTAAAAAATACAAATTGCACATACCAGTTACGCAATCTGTCCAGCATCCTAAATTCTATTAAAATTTTGTTTCAATATATCTATCGAAAAAATATGTTATGGCAGGTTGATTAAAAAAATTAATCCCTTGCATGGATTACGGAGTGTCTGGGGAAGCAGTGCTGGGTAGGTTTTAGCCATGAGGCAAAGTAGGGTAGTCAGTTAGTTAGGTAGGTAGGTTCGGTAGACTTGAGAAGAGAAGGATGAGTTAGGTGGTTATGGAAAGGTAGGGTAGTAATGTAGGGCAAATTACGTTTGGGTAGGGTACAATACTGTAGGGTAGTGTAGGATAGGGTAGGACAGGTTAGTGCACAGTAATGTAGGATAGGGTAGGCTAGGTTAGTGTAGAGTAGTGTAGGATCGGGTAAGGTAGTCAGGTAAGGTAGCCTACATTAGGCTGGGTAGGAGAGAGTATAGTCGGACAGTTTATTTTTCGAACTGGAGGGGTTAGATATAAATTTCACTGAGCCCTTCCAAAAGACAAGGCTACGCAGAGCTGAATAAAATCGTCTAAAGGTATTAATAATAAAAGATGAAAACGTCTACATGATAAAAAACATCTGGTCACCTCCGTGCCTCGAAATGTGGCGCGTAGGACCCAGCGCAAGTAATCTGTTTACAGCATTTTTCATTCCCACTCTTTGTTAGATTTCAGACGATTTCATGAAACTTAAGAAAACCCTCTCTGGATGATGGGATAGAAATTGTAACCCCTTCAGACCAATGGGTACAGGTGTTACTGAGTTTAATTAACCTTACCGTGACACCTGTATTTATTTTACCACCGGGGATATATATAGTTCATGACGACGACGAAATCTACCCTAAGCTCAATAAACTCATCTTGTGTGTGTGAGAGCGAGAGAGAGAGAGAGAGAGAGAGAGAGAGAGAGAGAGAGAGAGAGAGAGTATAATGTCACCACAATAAGGGGGTTAATGAAATAATGTAAAATTGGTGTGTGTGTGTGTGTGTGTGTGTGTGTGTGTGTGTGTGTGAAAGAGAGAGAAACAGAAATAGGGGTGGCAGTCTGAAGTGTAGTAATGTGTGGCAGTGCGAAATGTGTCAGTGTGAAGTGTGTTAGTTTTAATATGACAGTGTGAAGTAGCCTATCTATCTATCCATCTATCCATTTATCTATCCATCCACCTATCTATCTATCTATCTATTTATCCATCCATCTATTTGTCTAATCTAACCTAACAGGCGAATGAGTGTGACATTTTTTATAGGAGAATTATGACTTAGCTTATAACGGAGAGAAATGATGTCTGGCTGGATTACTGACAGGCTTTCTTCCTAGCTTATTCCACTATTTTCCCATGGCTTTCATCCTTGCATTCTTCCTGGCTGGCTTTTTTCCTGGCTGACCGTCTTCCTGGCTTTCTTCCTGACTTTCTTCCTGGCCTTCTTCCTGGATGACTTTCTTCTAGACTTTCTTCGCTGTTGGCCTTCTTCCTATTTTGCTTCCTATTTTTCTTCCTGACTTGCTCCCTGGCTTGCCGTGGATTTCCTGCAGTTCCGTACGTCAGTCTGTTGACAAAAATCGTCATAATCAAAATCATCATCATCATCATCATCATCATCATCATCATCATCTTATTATTATTATTATTATTATTTTATTATTATTATTATTATTATTATTATTATTATTATTGTTATTATTATTATTATTATTATTATTATTATTATTATTATTATTATTATTATTATTATTATTAATATTATTATTATTATTATCATACGGACCTCCTTTCTCGCCCTACGGCAGGGTGAGGAGTAGCAATGTCCAGACAGTCCAATTTGCCCAATCCAATGGGCCACGCTTCCATTCACTCATCATTCAAGTCCCCGGAATCCTAGCTCTTCTGATAGGCCAAAAACGTTCACCACGTTCTGTAGCTTCACCTAAACGTATCCGACTGAGTCAATACGGACGCTGCCTCGTTAAGAAGGGGTGCCAAATCCCTGGTCATGCACATCCCCTCACAACATTCATCCAGCTAGCTCGATCTCTTGTCAGTTCCCTAGCCTCACCTACTTCCAAACCTCTCTTCCTTACACACTCATCCATCATATCCCTCCACCTTCTCCTTGGCCTACTTCGCCTCCTCCCTCCTTCAAATTCGCTCAGATATATCTTTTTCACCACTCTATCGTTATCCGTTCTCTCCACATGACCATACCATCTCAGTACACCCTCTTCGATTCTAGTGTCCACCGACTTCCTCACTCCATATCTTTCACGAATCACATTGTTTCGTCTCCTGTCCACCCTCTGTACTCCACATACATTCCTCAGCAGTCTCATCTCCACTGCTGTTACTCTTGACTTTTCATTTTCATGCCACACCACAGTCTCACATCCATATGTTAAAGTTGGCATTAACTCTCCTTCATGTAACCCTCGTGCAGATGCAACACTCAAGCCTCTGTTTTTTATCAAGGTCTTCATTGCACCAGCTACTTTTCTTCCTTGTACTCTACTTTCAACTTCTTTTGCACATTTTCCTCTCTTTTCTATCACTGTACCCAGATATTTGAATTATTTCACCAGTTCCAGTCTCTCTCCATTCACTGTAACATCGCACTAGGAGTCAACTTCTCTCTCAATAACCATCACTTTACTCTTTTCTACATTTACTCTCAAGGCACGTCGCTCACAGACATTAGCAAAACTCTGCACTAGCCTACCAAGTTCTTGTCCGGTATTTGCAAGCAGTACTGCATCATCAGCATACAAGAAATTTGAGATATTCCATCCGTCACCATTCATTACCAACGCCATCCCTCTCTCCATTACTCGTGCTTTTACTTCTTTCATCACCATATCCATTATATGTTGAACAACCATGGGGACATCACACAACCTTGTCGCACGCCCACGCCGGTCGTGAACCATTCACATAAATGCCCATTAACCCTTACACATCCTTCACTACCATCATCAGAACTCTTGACGGCATCTAGCAGCTTACCATCTACACCGTACATGCCCAAAACTTTCCACAATCCTTCTCTGTCCACTTTGTTGTATGCTTTTTCCAGATCCATGAATGCTATAAATACCTTACGGTCCTTTTCACAAGCCTTCTCTGCTATCTGTCTCACTGTAAATATTTGATCCACACATCTTCTGCCACACCTAAAGCCCTGTCCACACGAGCGGGCAATGCCCGCGGGCACAAGCGAGCAGTTTGCCTGTTGACGGGCTCACCGCTTAAATTGCCACGGGCAATTTACGCATTTGCCCGCGGGCACAAGCGGTGAGCCCGTCAACAGGCAAACTGCTCGCTTGCGCCCTCGGGCATTGCCCGCTCGTGTGGACAGGGCTTAAAGCCACCATGTTCATCACTCACTAGGACTTTTTAAATATCTCTTACATTCTCTACATTAATTTTTCCATATACCTTCCCTACAACACTTAGTAAACTTATGCCACGATAATCCTTGCACCCACTTCGCTCACCTTTATTTTTGTACAGGGCTACAATCACAGTCTTTTTCTACTCTGCAGGCACAGTTTCACTCATCTGTGCCTTCTTACATATCTTGAACAAGCACTTCATTCCACTCTCTCCATTACACTTAAGCATCTCTGCATACACCTCATCAACCCCAGCTGCTTTCCCATTTTTCAGTCGCTTCACAGCACTCTTCACTTGTGCTAGTGTCACGTCTCCTGGCACTGCATTCCTTCTCTGCACACTCCCAAAACCAATCATGTTTCCAGCCGCTCCTCTCTCTCTATTCCCATTCATCAGGCTTTCAAAATATTCTTTCCATCTGGTTCTTGCTTCATCCCCATGGGTTACTAATCTACCATCTACATCCTTCACACCATCACATTTCTTTCAGCTTTCACTTCTACATTTCTGCACCTCTTCCAGAATAACTTCCTATTTTCAGAGTAGTTCGCATTCATTTTTCTTCCTAGATCCTCATTTACCTCCTTCGTTTTCCTCTTCACTAGTCTCCTTACGTGCTTCATGCTCTCACTATATTCAGTTCTTATTTCAACTGAACCCCTGTCCTGTAACCACTTTAGCCACTTCTTCCCCTTTTCTTCCACCGCTCTCTTAACCTCCTCATCCCACCTTTCTTTTTTTTTTTTTTGTTACTCTTGCCACACCGCACACCGCTTTAGCATTCCTAACTAAGTAATCCCTATATGCATTCCACAGGCTGTCCTAATCCATTTCATTCCAATTCACTGTTTCTAACTCCTCCTCTACTTTGGTCCTGTAATCATCTGCCATTTCTTTGATCCTCAGCTTCTCAACTTTCAGTCGTTCTCCTTGGCTGCTCCTTTCTCTCCTGATCCACCTCACTCCTCTCAGCTTGATCTTGCATATCACAGTCATATGATCTGACAGACCTCCACATCGTCCTCTCACTGCCCTCTATGAGCATGTAATCAGTCGACCTCTCTACGAGCACGTAATCAAACAGGCTTCTTTCAACACGATCCCCGTTCCCTCTATACCATGTATATTTATGTGCGTCTTTGTGTTTGAAATACTAGTTACAAATGCACAATTTCCTCTCCTGACACATATCCTTTAGACGCTTCCCATTATCATTTTCTCCTGGTACTCCATAACATCGAATTATGTCATCCTCAGGACCAGTGCCTACTCTTCCATTCATATTCCCCATTACGAGCACTTTATAGCTCCTGGGCATTTCTCCCACTACTTCATCCAGTTTATCCGAGAACCTGTCTTTCTCTCTCTCACTCCTGTCCTCACACGGTGTATACGCTACAATGACCGCCACTTTCACCTTCTCCGACTTGAGCCTGACATACATACACCTCGAGCTGACACATATATAGTCTCTCATTCCACTCTGCCACACCTCATTCGTCAACAAGGCAACTCCTTCCTTGCATCTTCCTCGCCCATTCATTCCCGATCTTACACATTTCACACACTCCCACTCCTCCACTTCACACCCTTTCATCTTCGTTTCACACAGTGCTATCACGGCATATCTCGCACTCTTGAACACATTCACCACTTCCACCCTCTTGCTCTCCTCATTCACGCCTCTCACTTTCCACATGGGCATGAGAATCTGCCCATTATTATTATTATTATTATCATTATTGTTATTATTATTATTTATTTTTTTTATTAATTTTATTTTTATTATTGTTGTTATTATATTATTATTATTATTATTATTATTATTATTATTATTATTATTATTAGTAGTAGTAGTAGTAGTAGTAGTAGTAGTAGTAGTAGTAGTAGTATCATTATTATTGTTATTATTATTATTATTATTATTATTATTATTATTATTATTATTCCCCTCGCTCCGTCATCAATGCTGAGATGTAACAACAGATTAACGCTGCAATATGATGTTAGTCACGAAGAAGTGCTACATAAGTGGAGAAGCAGGATTGTCTTATTATGCATCTGAACTAGGTAAAATAAATTATAATATGATGCTAGTCAAGAATATCTTTTATAAAGGATTAATTCCAGCTATCACTCCCCCTCTGATTCGAAGGTAAGGTTCTCAACAGGAGCTATAACAGCAAATCGGTAAAAGATATCTCAACTGACCTTAATCTACAATGGATGTAATGTTTTTTTCTTTTTTGATATCAGTGTGTAGCCAGACGCCTTAATTTGGGAAGGGGTAGCCACAAACAAACTGCTTCTTTGTCATCCTCTATTCCAGCATCAGTTTGTCCTCCCTTCTGCTCACATCCTCAATGATCTACCTCTCAATCACATCCCCCCACCTCTTCCTCAGTCTCTCTCTCCTTTTCTCACACTCCACCTCACTCACATACACTGTCCTAGTCAGTCTATGAGTCTCCACTATCATCACATAGCCAAATCATCACAGGGTACTTCTTCCAACATTTTCCTGCACGTCCACATCAACTCCACAACGCTACTTCACTTCCTTATTTGTCCACGTAACTCCACATCCGCATTAACACCACAAAGCTCATTCACTTCCTCATTTGTCTGTGTCTCTCTCCACGCAACTCTACATCCACACCCGGCGGCATATGACACTGGCAGTTGCGCCGTCAGATTTTGATTATATTCAGTCAATCTGTCAATTGCATCCACATCAAAACCACAACCGTCCTTCACTTCCTCCTTTGTCTGTCTGTCTCTACACGTAACTCACCAACCACGTCGACACCACAATGATACTTCCACATTTGTCAATCTGTCTCTCCACGTTACTTTACATTCACATAACACCACAACGCTCTCCAACTTCCTCATTTGTCTGTCTGCCTCTCCACGTATCTCCACATCCTCATAAACTCTACAATGCTCCTTTACTTCAGATGTCTGTCTGTCACTCCATCTAACTCCGTATCCACATAAATACCACACTTCTTCACTTTTATATTTTGTCTGACTCTCTACTTTCCTCCACATTCCTCGTAGATAACTTATTTCCAAACCACTTTTCACACTAATAAAGACGATTTGGTTCAGCTGAGAGAACTGGTAGCTATCAAAGAATTGATGAACAGTATCCTCGCTTACCTTTATTTATCTCTGCAACATGGGGAAGCTGTTTAAACACTTAACACTGTCAGAATATACACACAGCTCCAGCATCCTCCCCCTCTCACGGTTAGAGGGTGACTGAAGGGATTCGAAGCTTCTGTGGTTCACCGAGCCCCAGTTCGAGACAAAAGACTCGTTTCAATCATGCTGTGTAATATTTATCTTTGTCATCATTCCAGCTATACTTTATTCACCTTAACTTGACATAAATTTGACTTCTCTCCCTCCCAAATGCCGAGCTGTAACAATACACCAGAGTATGATGCTAGTCACGAAGAAATACCGTTGAATGAATATAGGGTCATCTTTTTTTTTATCTACCTATCTTTCTATCTGCCAACTTGTTATTTAATTACGTGACATAAGTTACAAATAATGAAAATCTGGACCACGATAAGGTGAAAAGAATAGGATTATGCTAACCTCATCTTTACCATTCTTTGTCTCCTGGATATTAAATTTTCAACTTTGGCTGTACTTCTTCAAGTGAGTCATTTTCATCCCAACTTCATTATTAAATTTCAATCTTTTTATTCCAGCTTCATATACTTCCGCCATTCTTGCAGCTTCCAGGCGATTTTATTCAGCTTAGGAAAACCTGCGTAGTAGTGAAAGGGTTAATGAAGGATGTATCTAGTCCGCTCAGTTTCGATAAATCTATCAAAAAAATAATAATAATAATAATTATAATAATAATTATAATAATAATGTCGCAAGATGAAAAAAATTTGAGATGAAAAATCTGTCTTAAAATGAAAAATTTCTAGAAACAGAACTGCATGAAAAAAAAAAAAAAAAGTTACCTGAATTAAGAGCCTAATACTTTCTACAAAAAAAATATTGTTGCAAATTTTAGTGTTCAAAATATCTACGAGTCCAGTATATGTGACGGACTGTGAACCACAAATTAGGCTACATTTTATATATTGATATCGCATCAGAATTTTCGGACCTGTTTTCTTTCTTGCTTTGCAGTCTTCAATTCACAGATCTATTTTCTAATACAAAATTTTTTAGAGCCTGGCGATTGTACTGGAGGTAGGAATTCTCTCTCATACAGAAAGGGTTAATGAAGAAGTATTTAGCATGTTCAATTCAAAACGCCTCTACAAAGCTGACTAAAATCCCCTAAAGTTAGCAAGAATAGGATAGAAAAAATAAAACGAAAATTTAATTTCAGTAAAAAAAATATTGGAGTGAAGCGCTTAATAAAACCACTAATTTTTTCAGTGTCTATGGTGAGAGAATATAAGTTATCACATTTACTATATTCTCTTTACCTAAACTTGGCCTAAAATTGCCATCCCTATCTTCAATGTTGAATGGTAGTCACGAAGAAGCGCTACATAAAGGATGCAGAGCCGTAACATTGTCTCTTTCTGCCAATGAACTACGTGAAACAACCTGCAAAAAAGACGAAAATCTGGTCCAAGTTAGAATAAAAACAGTAAAGGCCGCCTCTTCACTGACTATTAATGTCATTTATGCTGGTCTCAAGCCTATCAGTATTATAGAGGGTAATGAAAAAAGGTAACTATTTATTTGTAGACAATATCAGGTTAGTACAAAATATTCAGTCCTAACTGCAAAATCATCATCATCATCATCATTAACACCATCTTTGTCATCATCATCATCATTACCGCCATCGCTGTCATTAGCGTCACCATAATCATCATCGTCATCACCATCAAGATTACTACTACTACTACTAACTACCGTCCAGGAATATGCATGCGCCGTGTCATTAGTCTTAATTGCCCCTATTGTTCAGATATCGTATCAGACAAGCTCATATTGGCCATCATGTTCTATTTGCTGCTTCATATATATATATATATATATATATATATATATATATATATATATATATTGAGACAGGCTCGTTCTGAGGGAACCGCAACTTATACAGGAAAAGCAATACCAGTGTTGCAACGAACAGCATATTTATTATGTCCAGACGTTTCGACATATTCATCTATGTCATCTTCAGTGGATCTAAAAAGATGAAAAAAGACCTGTAAGGTATTTAAAATCCTAAAAGAACTATATGAGCATGAGCTCATCGTACCTACATAAAAGAGAAAACGTAGTGTTAAATTATAGGGGGGACTTAACTGCACAATATATTCAGAGGGCCAGCAGACAGACAATTGTTTAGGGCGGGTTTTCGTTTATAAATATGAATGGATTCTAGTATTCTGCTGTCCCTCTGAATATATTGTGCAGTTAAGTCCCCCCCTATAATTTAACACTACGTTTTCTCTTTTATGTAGGTACGATGAGCTCATGCTCATATAGTTACTTTTAGGATTATAAATACCTTTAGGTCTTTTTTCATCTTTTTTATGTAGGTACGATGAGCTCATGCTCATATAGTTCTTTTAGGATTTTAAATACCTTACAGGTCTTTTTTCATCTTTTTAGATCCACTGAAGATGACATAGATGAATATGTCGAAACGTCTGGACATAATAAATATGCTGTTCGTTGCAACACTGGTATTGCTTTTCCTGTGTGTGTGTATATATATATATATATATATATATATATATATACAGGGTGTCTATCAATCTATCTATTGCCAGACGCCATAACCCCGTAAGGGATGGCCAATTGACTTCGAGTTATTTGTTTTACGGAGAGGGCACTAACCTTCCACCATCCCACTTGCTGACACGTAGGGAGCAGGTATGGTTTGGTTATACGGTTACCACCCAGCGTTGTAAATGGTTTCTTGGCTTACAGGAAACCATTTGGCTTGTCATTCAGTGTAAAACCACCTGTAAAGGAAAGAAAAGCAAAAAGAAGCGACAGGAAAGATGGGTGAAATAGGAAGAGGGTAGAGCAGGCACTGAAAAAGAATGCTAAAGGCTAAGGAAGAAGTAGGCAGCACTACATCAAGTGAGTGGATGATTGTCACCACCACCTACCACAACAGAGTAAAAAAAAGAAAAAAAAAAAAAAACTTGGGACGCTCTGTATATTAAGCCAAAAGGAACCGCTGCTTTATACCATGCAAGTGAGAACATGGAGAATAAATCGTTACAGAGAAAGTGTTACGAGATCTTCCATGTATCCGAAATCTCACTGTCTGCCGGCTGGGACTGGCGTAGCTGCTGTCCAGGTCTTAGCGAGGAAGGAGGAGAGGTTGGAGATGAGGGAGCACGAAAGGATGTGGAAAGAGTCTGTCTTGGCTAATACCACACCAGCGACCACACCAGCCATACCAGCCACAGTTAGGACGCGTTTCACCACCTGCAATTTTAATGGAAAAGCATCCTCTTCACCATCGTAATAATAAATAAATAAATATATCGCTAGAGAACTGGTGTTAACGAAGAATTCTATGACTGATGCGTGAATGTTAAGATGTAATATGCAAAATAGATCGTTAAAGAAGAGATGTTACAAAGCTACAAATGCCACTTACCTTATCATGCCACTTCCTCTTGGTGATACATTTATAGTCTGACGTGTGAAGGTAACCATGGTTTGGAGGAAGGCAGTAAGAAGGCAAGATCGTGCTGAGAAGGTCAATCAAACTTCTTGCATAGGAGGAAGGCGAGGGAATTACCAGGTCTCAAATCTGTAATAGGAAGTCAATCAATCATTCAGTCAGTCAGTCAGTGAATCAATCCATGGGCAAAAGATATCAATATAAAGCCATGTTAGTGAAAATACTATAAAAACCACCACCTCAGAGTAGAGAGTATACTGAGGAGGCTAAAGAGGAAAGACTAAAGTGAAGACAGTAAGGTAACGAGTAAAGTGAGGAGAATAAAGTGTGAAGTGAACAGAGTAAAGTGAAGAGATTAGAGAGGGAAGTGAAAAGTGTAAAGAGAGCCAATTAAAGAGGAAAGGATATCAATATAAAGTCAAGTTAAAATAAAAATACTGTAGAAAGCACCCCCCCCCACCCTTAATTTAGTTACAGAGAGCCAGGTCGAATATAGCCCATCTGGGTTGTATTTGGTCGAGTGGGCTGGTAGGACGGTCTAGAGGTCGTCATCATAATTGGTCCAATATCGTCCAATACCACACAGTCCTCCATTCCCCGTAACGAGGATACAGATTAACTCTCTTACGACTGGGAGAGCTCTATTGATGTATTCTATTCGTCTGAGTGAGCTATAGAAGGCACAGTGCATAAGGAGTTATAATGCTAGTCTAGTAATACATCTATACTGCTTTTACTCAAACTTGGCTCAGATTTTCGTCGTTCTGTATCTTGGATCACGTAGGTCTTTGGTAGGAAAGGACGATGTTGCTGCTCTACATCCATTCCATAGCACTCCCTCGTAACTAGCATCGTATTCTAATATTACCCTTTCTTTAAAACTCTAAGATGGAGATACTTAAAGTTTAGTCGAAATTAGAGTAAAAGGAGTATAGAACGACGCAGTCCTCCACACCCTATTAGCAAGGATACAAATTAACTTTCATGGTTGGAAGAACTCTAGTAACCCATATCAGCTGAAGGAGTCATGGGAGCCTTAGTGCCAATAATCATTATACTTCATGGAAAATTGTGCTAGGATGATGAATAAATATAATACAGTACAGAGCTGGTATAATTCAGCAAATTATGAATTGAAGACTACTGTATTCAAATATCAAGCAATTTAAAAAAAAAAAGCAATCAATATTTAAGGAAAAAAAAAATCCCAAACGCTATGCAAGAAGTCTACAGTCCAATTAAGGCATAACAGATAGACTGATAAGTGTATGAAAGACTGACACGTACTGGAAAATTTCGCCTTCTCGCAGTGGCACCAATTTAACCGGGAGGTTGAACTGCCTGATCATACAAACATCCATCAACTCCCTCCCTATCCCTTGAATGAGGGTTGGTGGGCTGCAAGAGAAGTCAGCCTGTGGTCCACCGCGTTCACATTGAGATGAGTCTAAGAACAGCAATACACGTACTAGGGGAAATTGTAAAGTTAGAAAAATTCGTCTGGAGGTAATAATAATAATAATAATAATAATAATAATAATGATAATAAAAATAGTAATAATAATAATGATAATAACTGGCCTGACGAGGTGAAGTGAAATCCATATTGTTGTTATTACTGTTGTTCCTGCCACTGAATTGGGTATCATTATTAAATTTCATAAATATAATTTCTCTGTTTCCTATATCAAGAATAAAATGAAACACTGAACTAGGTATAATTCTTAAAACTTCATTAACATAATTTCCCTACTCCCAGTATCGAAACTAAAAAAACACTGAATTAGATTCTTATTCATAAAACTCCACAAACATTATTTCTCTATTCCCTATATCAAGACTATAATGGAACACAGAAAATTAGGGAACATTCTTTCAACTTCAAAAACACAGTTTCTCAATTCCCTACACTGTACTAACTCATTTTCTTTGGTTGTAGATTGTAATAGAGGGGCAACTTAATTTTGTTTTACTATGTTTTTTTTTTTTTTCCCCTACTAACTAGATTGCTGCCAAAAAGAAATGTCATTGTGAAAACACCATGTGGAATGAACCTGGTGAAGTCTGACGTCACAAGATTAAAATGCTCTTTAGTTTGTGTTCGGCGGGGTGGGTATAAGTGACGAGGGAACCGTGACTTACGCACCAACAGATCAATCGGCGAGACGCAAGCATAACTATCTCGGGGAAGGGGACCTATGTTTACCTGTCTTGAAGTACAGTATTGGAAGCGATTAAATGTCTGGATCAGAGGAAAACAGCAATTGATGAAGGATCTTTGGATCTTATTAAATATATATGATCCCTCCATAACATTTCAATACAGCCATGAATAATTTGGCTTTATCGTATTTTTCACGTTATCGGTCACATTTGAGATCGATAATAAAATGTCTTGGATGAATTACGATAAAATTATAACAAAATGATCTCAAGTTCATCATACGTTCACGAATCTTTATGAATACCTCCTCTGGTAGCTTTGTGACTTCAAGTGATTATTATTATTATTTTTCGTCCCAACTGCTACATTGCAATTGTTAAACACATTGTGGGGAGGCTTTTGGCTAATTGTTTGAGCCAGACAAAATCTGAAAGGATCTAAACATATTTCATATAAAGTCTTAACCAATATTTACTATAAACAAGCGCTTAATAGTTTATTCTTTAAGAGTGTGCTACATAAGCCCGTCTCAAGCAAGATTCCCTAAGGGTCATATTCCCAATACCCATCATCATCATTATTATCATCATCATCATCATTATATTTTCTCCCTGACGGGGTGAGGCACGATCCAAAAATAGGAAGGATAAAGCAAGAAAGTAGGCGACCAATCAACAGCACGTCAAGTAAGATACTTATTCACACACGTTATTCAACCCTTTCTTTAAGAAGACTCATACCTTCATATAAATGATATTTGTGTCCTCAGAACATATGTAGGAAAAGGACGCCTATCTGTTGTGGCACCGATAAAAATCTTGGTGGCTGAGATGTCGTGTTATACAAACGTCGCTGTATTTGCTCACTCTCTCTCTCTCTCTCTCTCTCTCTCTCTCTCTCTCTCTCTCTCTCTCTCTCTCTCTCTCTCTCGAAAGGTGGATTGTGGACTGCAGGAGGGCAACTTCGGCCATAAGTGGACCGTGTTTACGTCCAGATTAGCGTGGGGTCACAACAACAGCAGCAGAAGCAAGGTCACAACAACAGCAATGGAGGCTGCATCAAGCGATCACGAGTGATCAATCCTGGTAACACAACAATGGTGTCTGGTGGTATGTCAGTTGCCAAGGATTATTTTCTATGTATTTTGTATCACAGTGCCGTAAACTGTTCAAGCTAAAGAATCATAGCCATACTGGGAAATTTGGTTAACTGGGAAAATATGTCATTTTCGTTCCAAGTCCGTCTAATACTCATTACCCTCCCCCGCCCCGGAGGTGCTCGAAGACGGGTATAGTTTCCACTCCGTTTGTCAGCTTGTTTGTTTGTTTGTTTATTTATGTTTGTTTGTCTGTCTGTCTGTCTATCTGTCTGTTAACAACATTACGCGAAAACTACTGGTGCGATTTTGACTAAAATTACAGGGATAATGAGCTATGACCTGATCACTGCATATATTCTGGACCAAACTAGGCCATGACCCAGGCTGTAGGCCCCGCCAAAATGTGAAAAAACGGGGACGGTAGAAATCTTTTTTCGCCATAACTCCTTTCAAATTCGTCATATCGACATAAAACAAAAACCTAAAGGTGCATCTTTTAAATTTGCATCCTATAACACGCCTCATTACATCAGGGGGTCACCCCTCAGTTAACGGTAGGGGGGGGGTCTATGTCAGGTGGGTCGGGCCTAAAAATTTCAAATTGACACAAAATTGTCAATATTCACCCGATATACACCAAATCTGATGTGTGACATCTTTAATTAAATATCCTGTTGTTTTTATATGTCAGCACTAAAATGACTTCCGGGGACAGGTTTGCTGTGCCATGGCACCGCTTCTTGTTGACCAGGACAATAAGTATATATATATATATATATATATATATATATAGTGGCCATGTCCAGTTTGCCACAAGGGCGTGGGAAGTAGTTCCATCTTGTGCGGTGAGTGTGATAAATGGGTGCATAAGAGATGTAGTCGTATCAGAGGTAGACTGCGAGATAATGCTGATTTTATGTGTACGGCGTGCCGGGGTGAGCAGGTGGAGATCGTCAGACGTGAAAGGATTGAACTTGCTGGTGAATCTCTTGAGTGTGTGGAAGAGTTTTGTTATTTGGGAGACATGTTGTGTGCTGGAGGTGGGGCTGGAGCTAGCTCTGTGGCTAGGGTGAGAAGTGCTTGGAAGAAGTTCAGGGAGCTCTTGCCTCTCCTGACATTGAGAGGGCTCTCCCTACGTGCTAAGGGGTCTTTGTATGCAGCATGTGTTAGGAGTGTAATGCTGTATGGCAGTGAGACCTGGGCAGTGAAGGAGGAAGACATTCGCCGGCTCAGACGTACAGAAATGACAATGATTAGGTGGATGTGCAGTGCGTCCCTGCGTCCAAGGCCTGGAGGGGCTGGGTTTACAATGGAAGAGTTGAGAGGTAGGATGGGACTGGAGTGTATTGGTGTTGTGATGAGGAGAGGTAGATTGAGGTGGTTTGGACATGTTGAGAGGATGGGGGATGATAATTGATTGAGAAAGGTGAGAAGTGTTAATATTGGGGGTTGAGTTATGAGGGGTAGACCGAGAAAGACATGGGACGATGTCATTAAGTGTGACCTTAGGGTTAAGGGACTGAACAGGGAGGCTGCAATGGATCGTGCAGCGTGGAGAGCCGCCATTAGGTGACCAAGGCCGACACATGCAAGCATGTTGGAGCCTCTAAAAACGAAACGAAAACGAAACGATATATATATATATATATATATATATATACATATATAATATATATATATATATATATATATATATATATATATATATATATATATATATATATATATATATATATATATATATATATATATATATATATATATATATATATACATATATATATATATATATATATATATATATATATATATATATATATATATATGTATATATATATATATATATATATATATATATATATATATATATATATATATATATCTATATATATATATATATATATATATATATCTATATATATATATATATATATATATATATATATATATATATATATATATATATATATATATATATATATATATATATATGTAGGTATACATCCTCTAATACTTTCACTGCTTTTATCTGTATACAATGCAGCTACATGCATTTCTCAAGTCAACTGTTACGGTTAATCTTCAATAGCTTCATCTCCAAGCATAGCTGATTCCGGAGACCGGACGGTTCGCTTATATATGTATGTTAATTATAAAATTATTTGCAAGGCTAAGTAAACTTTAGTAAAGGATATATAGAAATTACAGATATCATTGAAAACCTCCAGCCTTTGGAACAATCTTCCCAGTCCTACCTGGGCTCTGATATGTAAATGATGATTTCAGGTGTGGTGACTGTGGAGGTGTCGCTGTGGGTAGGCCGATTGTGTCGTGTGGTACAGTATGTGGAGGGATCGGAGTGTGGATGTGTGGCAGTGCGTGGGTTGAGGTGCGGTGGTGTGGCAGTATTTGAAGTGGTGTGGCAGTGCAGAGTTATGGACGTGTGTCAATGTGTGTGTGGGGAGGGAGGGTCGGTTTGACTTTGTGTATGTATAAGGATGGGTCTCTATGGAGGTATAGGAGTGTGTGTGTGTGTGTGTGTGTGTGTGTGTGTGTGTGTGTGTGTGTGTGTGTGTGTGTGTGTGTGTGTGTGTGTGTGTGTGTGTGTGTGTTCTTTCGTTTCCGAGGATTAGCTTCCTTTTGTGCTTGTTGGCGTATCTATTTAGTATATTGTTTGTTTCTGTAATGATTGAGTGTGTGTTTGGTTCTGCGTGTTCTGGAGTGCTTGTTGGTATGTATTTAAGCGTGACTTAATGCATGTATGTGTTTGTGTGTGTGTGTGTGTGTGTGTGTGTGTGTGTGTGTGTGTGTGCGCGCGCGAGCAGCCTAGGTGGAAATGTGATTATGTGACTTATGGAGGTGTGGCTGTGTGCGTGGAAGTGTGTCTTCTGTGCGTGTGCAGGCGTAGCTAATTGGAGGTGTGTGAACCCATGAATATATCAAGATGTGGAGGTGTCGTTTGCGTGTGTGTGTGTGTGTGTGTGTGTGTGTGTGTGTGTGTGTGTGTGTGTGTGTGTGTGATTGTAAATGTTTGTGTGTTTGTGCATGTCCGTGAAACTGTATCTCTCAGTGTGTGTGTGTGTGTGTGTGTGTGTGTGTGTGTGTGTGTGTGTGTGTGTGTGTGTGTGTGTGTGTGTGTGTGTGTGTGTGTGTGTGTGTGTGTGTGTGTGTGTGTGTGTGTGTGTGTGTGTGTGTGTGTGTGTGTGTGTGTGTGATTGTAAATGTTTGTGTGTTTGTGCATGTCCGTGAAACTGTATCTCTCAGTGTGTGTGTGTGTGTGTGTGTGTGTGTGTGTGTGTGTGAGAGAGAGAGTGAGAGAGAGAGAGAGAGGTGTTACTGTGGGTGTAGCTGTTTCTTTGTGGATTATAATTTATTTTAAACATGTCTGTACTAGGTAATCTCTAATCATAAAAACCAGTTATCGGTAATGCGTCTTATTTCCTTGCTGTCGAAACTCTCATTGTCCATTAATTATATCGCATTGCAGACTCTCTCATTAACCTATTGTATACTCGTACCTCTCATTATCTTCATTATGTGTCATTAATTTCATATAGCGAACGTTTTTATGATCTTATTGTAAACGCGCATTTCTGTATTACAGAATCATAAAATTTCTTCTCTACTTAATATAATCTTTTACGTATATCGTGTAAACCCAAACTTTGCATCAGAAAGCTTCTCACTATCCTATTCTCCATTCCTCGTTGTTACTTTATAAGAAAGTGGTACTGGAGCTTGGTAGTATTTTCCTATTCCTTATTGATGTATTCCATGTACTACTGGAATAAAAGATGATGATGATGATGATGATGATGATTATGGGGAAATTGTTGATGGTGATTACGATGATGATTAAGTGCATCAACTAAACTGTGCAAGGGTAGCCTTGGCGATATGTGTATCAGTAAATATGAGAAAATGGGAGAGAATGAAAAAGTGAGTGAGATTATGAGACTGGGAAGGATACTGTCCAAGTGGGAGTGAGAGTTTGCGAAAGTGAATAACAGTATAAGAGTCAGTGCGAGAACTATTAAAATGTTAATTGCAAGAAGGTAAGAGTGAAAATAAGAGCAAACGAGTATTGAAGTAGGTGAGTTTCAGAGCAAGGCCGGAGGTGTGCGAGTAAGGTCAGTCATCCATTTGAGCACGATACTGCACGTGGTCCGTGTTAGCGTCCGCTTCCGCATCCGCGTCAATTTATTCGTGAGGTGAACATCTACATATCTGGGAAAGTTTAGCCTTCCGGGAAAGTCACAGCAGTGCAATATGTCTTGACGTCCGCGTCAGAAATTAGAAGAGTATGGCCACTTCCTTCTCATGACTGGTACCGTCCTGCAAAGAGGCCTTCACAATGTAGATGATAATAATAATAGTAATAATAATAATAATAACAATAATAATAATAATAACAATAATAATAATAATAACAATAATAATAATAATAATAATAATAATAATAATAATAATAACAATAAATAAACAATTAAAAGATTTAAGCAAAATAAAAAATACAGCTTGGGTCACTGATGTCCTTCAAAAACGTACTAGGCATGGTACAATACATACTAATACTCAGTGAAGGAACTGACATTGCATGAAGCAGTTTCATCATTATATCAGAATTAGTATGTAGGCAACTATTAAAGAGTCCCCATGAGAGTGACTTGGCATCATAAATGGCTGGAGTTTGACTGACCAATTCCAATAAGGCCTCGCAAACTCCTTGACTGCCTAGTCTGCTGGAGTCCTTGAGTCTGGGAGTTGTGGATGCTGTTGACACCCAGTTATTAAATAAGGCTTCGCAGTTTACCTGGGTCGCTTAGCCCCCACGACAGCTTCCGTGTCCCTTCTTGTCCGTGGGAAAAAAAAAAAAAAAGCTTATGCTAGATTCCACGCTGGCACTGACGAGGCACGGTAACAGACTAATCAGTGGATGTTTCTCAAATGTTTATCATAGACAAAGTTTATGACTGACACAGATACGAACAAGACCCTCTAATACCCACATATGAATGCCCGCCTTACAGTGTGCGTGTGTGTGTGTGTGTGTGTGTGTGTGTGTGTGTGTGTGTGTGTGTGTGTGTGTGTGTGTGTGTGTGTGTGTGTGTGTGTGTGTGTGTGTGTGTGTGTGCGCAGCCTAAGTGGAAATGTGATTATGTGACTTATGGAGGTGTGGCTGTGTGCGTGGAAGTGTGTCTTCTGTGCGTGTGCAGGCGTAGCTAATTGGAGGTGTGTGAACCCATGAATATATCAAGATGTGGAGGTGTCGTTTGCGTGTGTGTGTGTGTGTGTGTGTGTGTGTGTGTGTGTGAGAGAGAGAGAGAGAGAGAGAGAGAGAGAGAGAGACTGGCACTACAATAAGTCAAACTGAATATGAGAATATTAATGACTGTAAAAAGGAATAACAGAGTGAATGTCGTACAGTAAGTCTGTATCAGAGAATAATCGTGTGTGAGAGCGTGGGTATAACAGAATGAGTCAATCAGAAAGCAAATGACTATATTTAGCCAACGCAAAGTGAACATATATACCGTGAGAATGAATGAGTGTATGAGTATTTGTAAGACACAGTGATTAAGTGTTAGCGATGTTCCATACGTAATCTATGGTGAGTGTTAGACACTGAGACCAAGCCAGAGCTAATGTAATAGCCAGTATTTAAAAAACATTAGATACTATGAAAGACTAATCAACGAACAGTACCGCTGAAGTGTGTATTTAAGTGTGCTATAAAATTAATCAAATCCAATTGTTGGATGGAAGTGTGTGTGTGAAGTGTGTGTGTGTGTGTGTGTGTGTGTGTGTGTGTGTGTGTGTGTGTGTGTGTGTGTGTGTGTGTGTGTGTGTGTGTGTGTGTGTGTGTGTTTGAGAGAGAGAGAGAGAGAGTCAGACTGTGTGTTTGTGCTTTTGTGTGATGATGTGTGCTTGTGTTCGTGTGCGTTTGTGAATTTGTTTATGAGTGCATGTGTTTGAGTACATTTGTTCTCTTGGGTGTTTGTTTTTGTAAATAGCATTATCGACCATTAATCAGGGCAAAAGATGAGGTGGGGGGTTGGAGGTGGACAGGTATGTGAATGAGCGTGATGTGGGTAGGAGTGGGCTGGTCGTAATGGCGTGGGACAGGATTACATGGTGCTCCTTTCATATTACTTATTTATTTATGTATATGTTTGTTCGCCACTTTCTCCGGAACTGAGGAATCTGGCTCTAGGTAGTCAGATAAGTAGGCAGATAGGTAGAGTAACAGATAAATCGAAATTAGGTAGATAGATGAATAGTCTAACAGGCAGATACAATGAAACTAGTTAGTCACATCACATACAAATATATTCATGCATTAATAATCAGGGGACAGAATGTGGTCACCATAGAGGTAACTGGAGCTAGACGTAATCAGCATTTGCATGATATAAGAATTTTTAGCGTTTTTGAATTCAATTGAATTTATAACAACTCAGTATGACCTTGAATATCAACAAAATACAAGACGTACTGTACGCAAACGATGTGTATAATGAGGTGGTGAAACATGCTTCTTCAGGTGACAGGGGCAAAATCATCATCATCATCATCATTATCATCATCATCTCTGTCCTACGAACTCTACCATACGCTATAAAATCATGATTTGCAAATAGAAAGAGACAAAAGAAAAATAACACGACAAAACTGTACTAACACTCCATTCACTTGCTATTCGAAATAAATTAGGCAAATATTACAAGACTTAAAACCCTTCCGTTGCTATAGACGCATTCAGGCTAACACCTGTCATTGCTTTGGTTGAAACTCTAAAATACTGGGATACACACGCGCGCGCGCACTCGCACACGCGCACACACACACACACACACACACATACACACACACATCAAGAGAGAGAGAGAGAGAGAGAAAGAGAGAAAATAGTGAAATGAATTCCCCGAGCTAGGCAACTAAGGCCATATAGCCCCTCTGGGGTTACAGGAGGGAGCTACTCCTCCCGGCAAAGGTAGCCCGGACGAGGCTCGAACTTGCGACCTCCTGATCACAAGCTCAGTGCGCTACCACTGTGCTACCGCGCTCCCCAGAGAGAGAGAGGGAGAGAGAGATTTTCAGCTTGTCATTCATTACATCCGAGTGTTTTGATCATGCTAAAACTCGCAGATACTGTTCAAGTCAGGGAATGGGTAACAATTTAGTTCAAAATATCTTAATTAACTATTTCTGACGTATGGAATGGAATAAATACTTTTTCTTATTATCTTTAACGGTTTTCTTCAATTGAATGAAATCGTAGCAATCAAAGGTTTATTAACACTAACCTTGCTTATCGGTTTCTGTTACAAGATGAGGAAACTGTTATGTCCCTTACCTCATGAATACAGACGATTTGATTTAGCTGAGAGATTTCGCAGCAGTCAAAAGGTTGACAGATATTAACTTTACTTACCTTTCTTTGTCTCAACATCAGGATGGTGATGTTATAATTCCTACATCACAAACAATAACTATAAATTCCTAGCCTGATGCTGCGTGCGTTGCAACTGTATATTGGAGAGTGACCATCGTGATTCGGAGTTTCAAGGCTTCATTTACTTCTGGTGCGAGAGAATGAGCTGTAAAGCTCAGAACTTTATAACTCACTCATTGACAGACAGCCTGAGCAGACGTGTTTTCTCCACTGACGTGTGTAGAAACCAAGTCTCATCATAAGCTGAAACTGCTTTTGCACTGAGAGTAATTTTCTCACTTTTGCGGTGTTTTGAGCCGCATCTGGGACTTAGTTTCAGGAAGAGAACAGTTTTCTCAACTTTACAAACTTCTGTTTAAAACTTGGACTTAGTTTGGAGTTTACAGGCGAAATATTATTCGGTTTTCTGGTTTTGAGCCACATCAGGTACTTTGAAAGAGAAGAAAGTTTTCACGAGTTTGGACCTATTTTGACCATTTTCTTCGTCTGAAAGTAAAGAACATTTACCCCGATTTTGGAATCTGTTTCTGAACAAAGTTGCTTGGGAATCTCACAAGTCACAGGCCATAGATAGCCCATTACTTAATCCAAAGCCGAACTCTGTGGGCAGTGCCACAAGGGGGCCCCTTAGTGGAGGTGGTGTAAGTAGGCGGTTGGGCTGACAAAACGCTCTTGATAGGCACAGGCACCCGAGAGGGATAACCCACTGGTACCAACAAGAATAATCACTCCCATTAGTAGAGGAGGGCGGGGAGAATTTGTAATCGGCTGGTGTGTACCGGAGGCTAAGGTGACTAGTGAGACAGGGAACGTCAGATAGGTACAAAAAGATGGAGGTGAAGATGACTAAGGTGTAGGTCAACATGTCAAAAAAACCATAAAGCTGCTAATAATATAACCAAGGCAAAATGTATTTGCAGCATGGATAATTACAACTGACGGCGTTATGGTTCTGACTTGAAGTGATGATAGTTGTTTGGAGCGGAATTTGAAAGAACAAGACCATGAGTTATTCCACAAAAGCCACTGTTTCTCAAAGAACGACTGTCACTTTTCGTGTCTTACTATTGCCCTTTTCAACATACGGGGAAACTGGATTCTGTGAAATTGAAAGGCTGTAAGGTGCAATATGGGAACAGCAATTTAAAAAATCTAACCATCTATGGCAAGTGCTAGGATTACTATTACTTAACTCATACCGCGCTGGCCAAAAGAAAGAAAAAAAAGCTGATACCCCTCTACGCCTGCCGACTTTGGATTTTTTTTTTCTGGCTAAATGGGCTTAATACATCAATATAAGATCCCTGGCACTAAATAAAAGTAATGGCCAAAGCCAGAAAGTTGGTTCAATCGAGTCAAGGTGGTGCTACTCTACGTCCGAAATCTTCAAGATTGTGAGAGATGAGAGCGTCTGCGAGCTTGTGACCGATTTTGGATTTTTTGTGTGGGTAAATGGGCTTAATACTGTACAATATAAGATCCCTGGCACCAAAGCCAGAAAGTAGGTTGAATCGAGTCAGGTTGGTGTCACTCGAACTTTGAAATCTTCAAGGTTACAGACAGAGCGGAGTGGCTGTGAGCCTGTGAAGACTCACCTCCCGTGCTCCTAAATCAGTGTTGTAAGTGTAGCGGAGAAAACTCTGAAGTTAGAAAGATAAGATATTACCTTCCATTTTACCTCGGTTTCTTGCAATGACTTCTCAGTGCCGCAGGACGTAGATCGATGTCACTGGCGTTTGTGAAGGGGATGTAGATCTTCGTCGCTACCGTGTTACAGGCGAATACCCAATTTCCAAATCAAACAAGATGACAATGACATGTATGAAAAGTGATGCAGTAAAGTGATGCAACCAACAGGTGTCAAAGAAAATAGTTGTGTTAGAACGTGGATTCGAGGAGCATAAATGGAGAGAAAGTAGTTGACACCGAAGTGTTTAAATTCCAGACACACACATCAAACTTTAGGCATGAGGAAAAAAAAAAAAAAGGATTACAGGTTACAGACAACAAAGTTTCACAGGGAAAAACAGTACACTCTCTCAGTATTTACCCTGGCAGAGATTTCAGAATTATAACCTTAAAAGATTCCTACCCGTACTGATATGGTAACCTGGAACATAAGCAACAGATATATACCAAATCAATAACCTTCCAGAGGTAGTGATTCCTAAAGATTCATCAAGGATTTTAGACTTCTCAGTAACTAGGAAGGAAAACATAGGGAAAATTACACAGGATGAGACAAGAGTGGCAGATAAGACACTGAAGACGAACTGCTGTAGCCGTACAAGGAGGTGGAAAATGCAGACACAGGGCAGGTAAAAGATAATTATAGGACTGGAGACTGTCGGACCCGAGATGGGGGTCAAGGAACTTGAGAGGATATCACAACGCAAAATAGAGGAAATGAACCATCAACTAAAGGCCATGCTCACAGAGCAAGGTCAAAGTTCTATCCGGTTGTCTGTGTGAGGGTGACTAGTTGCTCTTCCTCTAGCGGCATTACGTGAGCAATAAACCCCACCAACGCCTAGGTGTGAGTCCCTGATAGGAAACATGAAATATGAAGTGCCTAAACTCACCAAACCACTAGGTGCCTAAACATTGTATGAGGTAACAGAGCCAATAGCTACAGCACATCAGTAAGCTACAAAGCATGAAGGCCTACCTTCAATTCTAGTGAGTGCTTCAGAGAGGGGAAAGTATTTAAGAGCAGCAGTAAATACATATACGCCTCGCGTCTGTCTCCCTGGATGACGTATGAAACAAACGAATTAAATCAGCCAAGAGTGGAGCGATACTGAATTCACGTCCCGTCCCACCTCCACCTCTCTTGACGTACACAGTTCGTTCGTTCTTCTTTAAACATAATTTCATTTTTTTTTTTTCTGAAAGAGTGAAACTAAAGAAGTTGCAAGAAAAAATAAAAAGCCAAAAGTGAATCGACTTGATTGCAGCCTAGCCCTCGTCCCTGAATGCATATCTTTTCTCCAAACCCATCAGCAAACATCATTCAGTACTTCATTTTTTTAAAACAAGAAATAGGCGGAATATAAGGCCAATTGTTGAGCGATGGCACTGTATATATATCTTTGTTAATGCTCTCCACTTGCCCTTCATCAAATATGTTTCATAATATTTCTAAGAGCAATTTAAAACAAAAGCAAGAGAAAAAGCTAAATAAAGGCAACAATGAATCGATGGTACTGTGCTGAATGAATTTCCAGTATTTCAACTTTGATTTGACTTCACGTCGTCTGATAGATCGTAACTTCAATATTATACATTTTTTTTACAATTTACATTTGTTCTGAAATGTCACTCTTATAAATATTTCGATCTCCTAACTTTTGGTAGGTGAAAAACTATGAATGCTGGTAGAATGGTAGTCTACTAGCTTCTGCTGGGGCAGGGATTTCAGTTTCGTTTATGGCTTTACTGATCTACCATAAGACCTGGCGACATGTAAAAATATCCCCGCTAATGCAGTACACCAGTCCTGTTTGAGACAACCCTAGCATGTACCTTATATAGACTGTGGGTACTAGTGCCGAAGTGGTGACATGTATATGGTACAGTACGTAGGACTGTTGGGGCTTCATGGAAATGGCCATGAAGCCTATGTCGAGAATCGGACACATAAAAACGGCGAATTGATAGTTTCTGAATAGTCACTTCTTAAGTATATAATTTTCTTAGTCTTCACTTTCAAAATACTTCCGGCTTATTTGTGAACATGTGCTGTGCTTTTCCGTACATACTTCATTGATCCAACCCTATCCCCTGGCAGTTCCCTAGCATTCTTTCTAGTCATTCAAGCCCCATCCACTTTTCCTCTTTCATCCCCAAGCTCTTAATTTTCAAGTTCAGTTCATTCCTCTTCCTCCTTACTCTCGTCTACTCCTCTTGCATTTCTTCATCCTACATTTCATATCCCGGTATTCCATTCACATCTATTCTCCTCCCCATTGCACTTCAACTTCTCGCCTTCACTTCCCCTTCCCTCATATATATTGTCCAGTAAATCATCCCTTCCCTTCACGTTACTCTTTTTTTTTTTTTTTTTTTTTTTTATCCCGGCCCTCTTTCATTCTTTTCCTCCTATATCTCAACCTCTTCCTCACTTCCTCCTCCTCTTCCTTCACTCCCGTACCTCATGGGTCCTCATAGACGTCTTTCCCTGTCAAGTACCTCCTCTTTCTTTTTTCCCTTCTCTCTATCTCCGCTTCCTCTTTATTCCTATCCTTTTCTTCTTCCTCCTCACCTTTCTTTTAAGTCTCCCCTGTCGTCATGAGCAACAAGTTCCTGTTTTCTCTTTCTCTTCTTCTTTTTCTTCATTCCTGTTCCCTCTTTCTTTTACTCTTTTCTCCTCTCTTTCTCTTGCATCTGCGTCCACATAAACGTCCTCTTCTCTCCCCGTCCCTTCACTTCCTTCCTTTCCCGTCTTCGGATCTCCTTTTTTTTTTTTCTCCCTCCTCCCGGTTCCTGCTGTCTTCACTCGCTCCTCCTCCTTCAGTTTTCCATCGTCCTGCTCATCCTCCTCCTCCTTCCTCTTCCTCCTTCTTCCTCTTTCGTTTTCCCTCTTCTGCAATTTGTTTCTTCATATGAATCCATCCGTCCGTCCTGTTTGTTCTTTCATTCCCCTCCTAATTTCTTATACTCCTCTTCCTTTCCTTCCTCTCTAACCCTTAGTTTCCATTCCTTCCTATCCTTTGTGTTCAGCCTTCTGCATTGCATCCCCGTCCTTCTCTTCTTTTTTTTTTTTCTATTCATCTTTAACGTCTTAATTCACATCAGCATTTTTTTTTGTTATTTTTCCTTCTGCTCTTTATTATCCCTTTTTCCTGATTATTTTCCTCTCCCCCCTTCCTCCTACAGCCTTTCTCATCCTTACCTCACTTCTTTCTCTTCCTCTTCGACCTCCATCTACTGTTTCAGTTAATCAGTTTATTACTATTCGTTTTCCTCCTATTGTTTCTTCATACTCTCTTCCGCTTCTTCTTTCCTTCGTTCTCCGCTTCCTCTTCTATCTCGTTTGCCCACTTGTCTTACCCTTATTTACTTTTCCTCCCTTCCTCCCCTATTTCTCCTCTTCGCTTCCCCTCTTCTCCTTTTATATCCTCTTCATTCCTCCGTTTCTTTAATCATTCCGTTCTTCCTCCTTCTCAGCATTATCATCATCCTCATCCTCATCCCCGTCCTTGTTCTCCAGTCTTATCATTCTGCTCCATCCCGTCCTTAATTCTCATACCCTTCCTACTCCTTCCCCTCCTTGTCCTCTTCTCTCTCTCCATTCTCATACCCCTCCTCCTTTTTTACCCTTCTCGTCATCTTTTTTATAAACATTCTCATCCCCCTTCTATTTCTGTCCCTCCTCGTTCTTCTCCTCTTTCTGTTTCACCTCCACTTCGTCTTCCATCCCTGTTCCCCCACCCCGTCCACACAAACGTCTGTCCTTGCCTTTATCCATGGCAGAACGCCCGCCACCACGACACTGGATTTATGGATCAGCGGGACTTATCGGAGGGAACGTCGCTGAAAAGTTTTGAAAAAGGGCGAGCGAACCGCATAAATAAAGAGATGGATGTCGGCTCGAGGCGTCAATGCAGTACCATCGATCCAGTCCTGGCTTTCTTTTTCTTTTTTTTTCCCTGTTTTTTTTTTTCCAAAGATTTTGTTTTTGGTTAATCATCTATGTCGCTGAAAATGTTTGAAAAAGAGTCGAGCGAACCTCACAGAGATCGATGGATGCTGGCATGGCGTGTCAATGAAGTACCATCGATTCATCCTTGGCCATTTTTTCCTACGCTTTTCTAGGTTTGGAATTTTTTTTAAATTTGTTATTCCCACGATTCTCTTTAGTTAAGCTTCTGAACTGAATCTGAAGTCTTGAATGATACTTGAAAAAATAAGAACAGAATAAATACAGTGGGATGGATGTCGGAGGGGGGGGGGTCAGTACCATCGATCCACTTTTCGTTTTTTTTTTTTTTTTCATTATCTCTTCATTTTTTTTTTTTTTTTTTATCAATCATCCAAGTTAATGCATAATTGCTGAACAATGTTTGAAGGACTGAGAGAGAGCAGGCCATACAGAGAGATGAAAATTGAAACCGATGTCATGAATGATGTATGAAGAAGCGAGAGGCAGCAGAATAAATAAATATCGGGAAACATCGAGTTGGAGGCGTCAGTGCAGTACTATTGTTCCATTTTTGCCTTTATTTTACTTTTATATTTCGTTTTTCTTCAAAAGTGTTCTTGGGAATATCATGAATAATATCAGATGAAAGGCAAGTGGAAAGCATTAATAGAGATGAATACTGAGCCATCGATATACACTTTACCTAATATTTTTCTTGGCTCTCGTTAATAAACGATAAAGTATTGAATAATGTTTGATGAAGAGCTTGATGAGAAGAAATGCATGTCGAGAGTGGAGCATGAACACAATCACAGCGATCCACTCTTGGCTTTTTATTGTTTCTTTGCACTTTTCTTTACCAAACCCTTTTGTAAAAATTGAAATGAAGTTTTAAAAAGGACGAGCGAACTGCGTGCATCAAGAGAGATGGAATCGGGACGGGCGTGAATGCAGTATCGATCCAATCTTGGCTGTTTTAATTCGTTTTTTTTTTTTTTTACATTCTGCAGGGGGACAGTCGGGGGACAGTCGATGTATATATATATATATATATATATATATATATATATATATATATATATATATATATATATATATATATATAACTTAGACATTACCCTGTGACCCTGACCCTTAGTTAATGGTTCTCAAAATCGAATTCCTTCGTTCTTGCTTAACACATAACCTTTCTGCCAGGTCTAGTCCAAATCATGTAAAAACTTGTTTATATTGCTAGTTCATATTTTTACTTAGACAAGTGACCTTGACCTTTGAGTTAGTGCTCTAACAAAAAAAAAAGGGGTCAATCCCTTGGCTGAAATTTTGAGTTATGTCAGCCCCTTGGTTCAACTTTTGCGTTAAGTTTCCCTGAAATCCGGTAAAACACTGCTTGGGTTATCACACACACACACACACACACACACACACACACACACACATATGAAAATGAAAAATAGCTCATACCTTGCAGGTGTCTCTTCCATAGTGCTTTAAACTGATTTCATAATAGCGTATGTCTGTTGAAGTGGCGTATGTCAGTTGAAGCCCTCGGTGCATTCCCTTGCAATGCTGGGATACCAAGGGGTTTCTTTGGTCTCATCAGTAAATATTTAGCTAAAAACAAAATTTATTGAACGTATCTACTACCTGGTGAAAGAATCACTTCTTAATATCATATAGTAGAAAAGTTATTAGCCTCTGAAAACCATCGCTGTCGGACCGTGCCGGGCCGCTCATTTCTCAGCTGAAACATCCCTTTACTACGCTTGCTCGCTTCGCTCGCTGCGCCCGCTCGTTCGTAATCATCCAGCAGAAATATGAGAAAGTTAAAAAGATGTTACTGGGATGTTACAGGGGAAGTGAGTGATGTAACTAAAAAAAAAAAAAAAAAAGTTATTGTATGAAAAGGGTTATATCCTTTGACGAGGGGCCGTTTTTAATAGTAACTTGCTGTTCCAGATTATTTTATTCTCTGTGGAGGAAATTTTTCGAACTGGAGAGATTAAATGAAGCCTACATTGACCTAATCATCAACAGAAGGCTCTCGTAAAAAGCTTTTTAAAAATAGTCTGATAATATAAGAAATACATTATGGTAAAGATGATTGTCGGAAACGAATATTCACTGGAAATGAAATTACTTCATCACAATGTGTGTGTGTGTGTGTGTGTGTGTGTGTGTGTGTGATGAATTCGTGAAAAAAAGGTAACAGAAAATTAGACTGAGGCAAGAAACTATCGAAACAGACTTTTATAATCGAAAAGATGCGTTCCTGTCATAAGGGATTTGGAGATGACAGTGGGGTTGGATGTATACTATGAACACGTATTCACTGGCAAGATAAAAATCAGAGGCAGCAGCAAGGGGGGTGATAAAACAGGAAAAGGGAGGCAAGCAGGGAAAGGGCGGCCGATCATCTAAACCTTAAAAATGAACCTGGCGCAGCGCACGCGAAAAACTAGTTTGCTGTAAATTAGGAGAGGCAGAGATTCCGTACCAGCGCTCTACTGCCCCCCACCCCTCTTGTCCCTCACCCCTCAATACACTTACACATGTCCCCTCCCCTGGTACACCCCCCTTCACTTTATCTCTCTCCAACCTTTATAAGTCCCCTCCTTCCCCTGTCAGTTCTCTATCATTTGCCTCCCCTCATTTACGTCCCCTCTTCTCCCCTTTTCCTCTTCTCTTCCCTCCTCCCATACACCTACCGTCGTCCCCTCTTCTGATCAACCTCCTTTTTTTCCTCACCCTCCCTCACTTCACTCTTCCACCCTAACCATCCTTCACCTCTGTCCTCTCCCGCCACCCCCACCTTCCTCCCAGATACACTTATGCTCCGTCTGGTCCACTCCCTCACTTCCACCCGGACCTTTCACCCTTCCTCACCCTCTCCTCTCCACGCCTCATGTCCACCCTCTCCCTCCCCTTCCCCCACACCTCCAAATCATTCTCTCCCTAACACCCCACCACCACCACCCCCTCTACACCTCCTCTCCTCCATTCCCCGTTATTTCCGCTACTCCCCCCCTCCCCAACACACGCACCTTTCCCACTCCCCACTTCCGCCCTCTCTCCCCTTTCTCCTCCAGCACCCTCAGACTTATCAAAAGTGTGAGATTTTTCTATTAAAGACTCGGGACTAAATACAGCCGAGTCAAAAGTTTAATGAGTACATTCGATTTTGCCTGCTGTTTTTCACCCCATTTGCATGAGAGCTTTTTTTTCTTTTTCTTTTCCTTTCTTTTTTGCCATCAGACGATTTTATTCGCATTTGATACTGAGGCGTTTCGAGACTATTGTTTAAGCCTGATATTTCAAATCTCTCTCTCTCTCTCTCTCTCTCTCTCTCTCTCTCATTATTTTATTCGTTCTACGGCCATGAAATTTTATTTAGATTTTGGTAGTCTTTAAGAGTGAAACAGCTAGAAACGATGTTCATTGTGATTATTAATACTTGGACATGTTTTTCTTTTATATAATTCTTGCGATTGCCAATAGACTTTTTCAGCTTAAAGGATGACCTGTAATAATGAAAGGATTACAGATTTTATGAGCAGTTTAGATGACAGCCAACAGGTTATCCCGTTCAGTACCATAACTTTATCTTCAGGATGGTCCTTAAGTAGCGTTCCACTAAAAACCTCGCCAGATAGTACCGTATGCTTTGTGGGCACGGCTCAATCTGCTGGTGTTGGCGTGGATGTGACTGGGCTGTTCCAATTAAGCACGAAAAATCGGCGGAAATGGTAAAAGAGGAGCATGAAATGTGAACCGTCCTGAATACCTAATGCTTGTTTTACGGTGAATGGGTCAGGAACAGTCCCCTTTAACTCCATCACTGTGCGAGGTACTGTACTTCCTGTGATAAAAATAAAGTCTGCTTGTCAGAGTGAGAATAGAAATAATATCAAAGCTGTGACATTCCTGTACTGTAAGGTCCTAAGAAGAAGAGTTTTAATTATTTCTGCATTCCATTTGGTACCCTCTCCACTTCAGTTCGATAGGATGATAATATTTAACCAATTTAACTGGAGAACGCATTATATACTTTATCATAATCTGTTACTATTATTTTGTTTAGAGAGAAATTTTGAACCGGGTAATCTGACGTAGCCTTCAATGATCTCTTCAGCAGCAGTGTTCTCGTTTTACCTATAGTAAACATCTGTTAGCAGCACCGTAATATTCTTCTTAAGCAGGATTTTTGAACCTGTTTACTTGATACAGCCTTAAATGATATTTCGTTATAAGCACTCTCTTTACTTAAATGTCTGAGAGCAGGAACGGTGACAGAACAAGCCTCCCCAGGCCAAGGTGATTTAAATAAGTGAAATAGACATCCCAAACTTGTTGAGGGGTACAGAATGCTCATCAGGCTTTTTAACCCTTTTAATAAGACGATTTGGTTTTAGTTTATTCTTACTAATACCAAATGATGTCCAACTTACAGGAGGTTTTCTTTTCCTGATGAGATACAGAAAGTATGTATATAACCTCACGAGTTAGGAAATCCTCCCCAAATTTGTGTAAACTTGTCTGATGATAGTAATGACATGTACATAATACACCATTTAATAATGATAAAAAGGTTGAACCAAGATAAATTAATGCACTTCACATCTCTCTAAAATCGTCTGTTGCTGGTAAGAAAGTGTACATAATTCGTCATAGTAGTTAAGAGATAAAATACAAAAAAGAGAAATGTACACAACAAGCACAACTAAGAAGGGTGCGAGCAATTAAGCACAAGTCTTCGTCCCTATCGAGAGGTTTAATCGACTGGACAATTTAGTCATGAATATTAAGCTTTCGTCACTCCTCGTCCCGAATCCTGACGTCGTGAGAGAGGGAAAAAAAGCAGGTGCATAATTAATCTGTCGCCCCCAAACTCACTTTTTACCTAAAGGTTAATGCATTGGATATTTCGAGTTAATGTGTTTGTTTTAGTTTCTCTATTGTGGTTGATATTTTTTACTCAGGATTATGATTTTTCAATAGTGTTTATTTTGGGTCGATATATATATATATTTTTTGAGACCGTGGTTGATTATTCTGGCACAGGATTATGACTTTTATTATCGTTTATTTCGGTTAAATTTTTTTTTTTAGTTTCATTATTGTGGTTAAAATTTTTTATTCAGGTTTATGGTTTTTATTTTCCTTTGTTGACTGTGGAAAGTGGGAGGAGTAAGTGTATTTAACAGAACATTCAGTATACGATTGAAGGTACCGAGTTGGATTCTCAGGCCGGTTAGAATCATGGACAGGGTTTGTTTTCGCTTTGTCCCCTTGGTCCAGTAGTAGAATTAAGACCTGGTTTTAACGAGACTACTGCGTGTCAAAATCCATAGAAAGATTGGAACTTCTGAATTTTAGCAATCAGCCTTAATGACTTTTGCGTCACTGATGGGCATTAACGTAATCCTCCTTCTCCTTTATGGATCAAAAAAATCAGTTTAAATCTTTTAATCAGGTAACGTCGTTTTAAGTGTATTCTTGCTATTTCCTTACGATTTTATTTAGTTTCTGAGAGACTCTTCTATCGAGGGAGATACACTTAGCCTTAATAAACATTTTCACTGCTACTCATCCTTCTCGAGTTGAATAAAATGGTGGCGAGGTAGCAGGAGTAAACTAGAAACTGATTACTTGGATTAAAGTGGTCACACTATAATGCTTAGCTTGTGGTATGGAGAGCAAATTGGAGGTGAAAATTAGGGGCCAACCCCTTCACTATTACCACGACCCTGTTATGCCACTTATGCCATTTGTAGACTCTTTATATATCATCTTGAGTGAGACTTCGCCTTCAGTAGCCCTTCCAATGCCAATAGCCTTGACTAAGTACTAGGAGCAAACTAAAAATAAAATAACCGAATACATGGATTAGTTTCGTAAATATTCCCTAATGGAATAATATGTTTTTACTATGTAATTATTCTAACACAATCAGGCGCCAATGATTCACCTCCCAACAGAAAAACATCGTCTGATGTTAGCCCCCCCCCCCCCCCAAAAAAAAAAAAAAAAACGCTAAAGTTGATGCCTCCATAAGAGCATTAATGGTGGCAGTACTTACACCTTTTGGTACCCTGCGAGAAAGATGAAGTGTGATGACAGAAGCCGTAAGACTTTCAGTCAAGGTGGTTGTCTTCATAACTGGGCTTTTGATCCTATGGTGTTTTCCATGTGCTATCCAGAGAAAAATGTCATCATTCAGATTACCGAAATTACCTCCCTTTGGTATTATCTTAGGTATCCACTACACCTAACAGCCCACATAGGGTTAATGGACATACAAGTCAAGTAAAGTCAATGCTAGCACCAGGATTCGATCCCGGGTGTTACCGGGCCGGCTACTACAGCGATGGCTCCAGTGACACCGATAACCGCCTTAAGTCGTCTGTTGTTGGCCAAGATATTATACAAAAGTTGATGCAGTTACGTAAGGGTTAACGTGGTACCGTACTCAGTGAAAGGACTGTCTCATAGGTTTATGTGAAGCACATCTGGTAGGGAAAAAAATTCATTGATCGTTATGCTTGCCGGTTAAACCAGGATCCTGAGGGTCTGAAAGATGTGTGAGGGGATAAGCAGCCCGTTTCACTGATTGATTCTCTCTCTCTCTCTCTCTCTCTCTCTCTCTCTGGGTTCTAGCACATCCCATCTTTTAGGTAGTAGTAGGGGTTGGGACAGCAACAAGGAGAAGGATGTGTGTTGCTCAGTGGCAAGAGATTGGCTTTTATTACTTTGTTGTTGTTGTTGTTGTTGTTGTTGTTGTTGTTGCTATTATTATTATTATTATTATTATTATTATTATTATAACTATTGTTGTTGTTGGTGGTGGTGGTGGTATCTTGCTCATAGAAGAGAAACATCAAATGAATCTTCAGTTAAAGTTATTTGTTTATAGTTTGCTTTATTGTGGTGAGATGTACGTATCTTGCTTGATATCAGCGAAGTGCATATGTGTCGTGCACACAGAAATCTGCTTTTAAACATATGTTTTTATCCCTTCAGCCAGAAAGCATTATATTTACACTACTTCTGGCAACTACCGATAATTAATCAATTTAAAGCTTAGGACACATTTTTGTACTGGATGGGTTAGATAAATTATACCCACAACTGAAGATCTCACTATCAAGGGGCTCTTGTAAGAATATAATTGTCTGGCAGCAGCCAGAGTAAACTTCAAGAAGACGTCAGTGAACTGAAGGGTTAAGATTCTCGTAAAATGCTTGCTGAGCGAGATTACTTCCATTTAAGTCTTTCCTGTAAGTGTAAGCCACTTTGTTAGACTTTTGCTGATAAGTCTACATTAAAATACAGACAGCCAGACTCTTAATGTTGATTAATATGCATAAAGACACTATACCAGTTTCTTCACATATACAGTACCACAAAAGGTGAAAGGATTGTGTGGAGACATAATACTGTATGAGAGAGGGGGTGTGATTTGAAGGGAAGGCGTCCAAATGGCAGAGGACCAGGTGATGTAGGGCGATTTGTCTATGACCACCCCTTACAAGATTAAGTCTTCTTGGATATAAAGATAAATAGGTTGAGATAAGTATGGAAAACAATGCTATGTACTGAAACACATCCTTGATAACAGTGAGCATAGCCTCTGCTGCTAGCTTAACAGTCATCAGTAATTTTGCTAAGTTAGTAGCCTCATTCTCCTCAACCACACACACCACAAAGCCAGTCAGGAGACAGGACGTGTGTGCTGGGTAATCCCCAGGTCCTGTCCTCCCCACTTACTATTTTTTAATCAGCCCATACCCCACTGACCGGGCTAATGTATGGCCCGACCTGCACTATATGTGCAGGAAATCTTCGAACGAACGAACAAACTATCTCCTCAACCTGGAATTTCCTCTTCTTTTTACCTTTACCTCTGCCTTTGACAAGAAAACATTATTTCTTTTTTTTATTTATGTTATTAGTGTTTGTGATTAAAATACATTTAGATTTTCAAGAGCTTATTAACCCCCTGAATCCGGCGTAGTCTTTTTAATGTCTAATTTTGTTGTTCCCAAATTATTTCGTTTAGTTTAGGAGAGCGCCCCAGGAGAAAGCAGGTTAATGAGGACCCAATCTAACCCCTGAATTTCAAAATGTCTGTCCCAAAATCAATATAGTGTCCGAAAATAGTATTTATAAAAAAAAAAAAAAAAAAAAAAAACGAAATAATGGGTCACTGGATTGAAGGGGTACATGTTCAGTTTTAAGAAATATTGATGAAGAGGTACGAGAAAGTTTCCTAAGCCAGAGAGAATATAGGCCAATTAGTTGCATTCTTGCGACTTCTCATGTTTTTAGAGTACTTCGTCACTAGTTTATATCCCCGTACACGGCACGCTAATGTTAACTTTTACAGTACTTAGATGCGTTGACAATTAAACAATACAAAGAGCATACAAGATATTACAGTGATGAAACCAAGCAAAGCCATGAGCAGCCTCCAAACCAGCGAGCATATACTTCTTCCACTTTAACCTGGCCAGACAAGGAAAAAAAAATCTCCGTCTTGAAACCTGAGTTATGGCAAGAGATTAACACTGGAATATGATGCTAGTCGATCAAAAGTGTTATGAAAAGGATTTAAGTCCGCGGACTGTAATGTTCTGCTACTGAGCTACGGGAAATAGCTTGAAACATACGAAAATTTCCATCAAGTTACCCTTTAGCTGCTAATTATATACAGAGCATTTCATTTCAGCCAATGCCAAATGATTATACTGTGCCCAAGAAAATTATAATGCAACAAGCTTGTTAGAAACGATTATCATTAATCTTTTTGCGCAAGTTTAGATAACCCTTTATATCGTTCCAGCCTACGACGGACGATTTTATTCAGCATAGAAAACTTTCACGCAATCAGAAGGTTGAGGCGAACGAACTGTGGTATTATCCTCTGTTGCTTTTCCTCGTTTTCCGTTTCTCCGCCTCCTTCCCTCGCGTCCGCAACCACCCGGCCATTACGGAGCGTCATTCCAGGATAATATCGCTAATCTGGGCCTAGTTATTCGGGTTCACATGTCCTCTACTCATGTTTAATCCTACGTATATGCAGGAAATTAGTTTCAGACACTGAATTCACTGTTAACTCTCATCATCACGTCCACCCTAGTGTTTTATTCCAGGTAATGCCAGATGATTATATTTAGTTGAGTGTGAAAAACAAAAAAACAGACTGTTAATAGTGCTCCCATAAACCTTCTCCTGGTCGGGACAACTTTAGTATTTCATTCCAGCTAACGCCAAAAGCTGCTGTTCAGCTGAAAGTCATTTATTGGAGACAGAGCTTTAACTAAAATATCTCTTTAACTGTAAGAAATCCATCATCTGGCGCTGGTGGTTGGGATTCATAAATCCATTACCCACATTTAGCTTCCACAACTGCAGTATAATAGTCTGTGACTCTGAATATAAGGTAAAAACATGTACTGTGGTTACATTTTTTTTTTTTCGTTTTTTAATCAGGCCACCGCCAGATGATGCCCTTTCTTTGACCATTTACTTAGGCTGACAACAGAGTCTTTTATTCCGCTGAGGGAGAACTCAGGTGCTTAGAGTTTTAAAAATCATCTACTAACCTGTGTCAGAAGTTGCCAGGTAACACTGAACAACGAGGCGTTATCTTGAAAAAAAAAAAAAAATAATGAAATAAGCCTCCAATGCTCTGAGACCAATAATCCTACAACGCCCTATGTTATAGCTTATTCTGCAGTGGCTCCTCCCATTGCGCACTCTTTCACAATCCCAGCTCATGCCATACATTTTTTTATTATATTTATTTATTTATTATATTTATTTAATGTTTGTCCCTCACGCCCATTTCTTTAACGTTCACACTTCCACTACGTCATAAACTTTCGCTGCACTCAAGCTACAAATCCTACAACACATCTTCTCTGGATATTTTATTTTCTCTCTCCCAACCCCACCGTTCTTGAAATCTGCAGCCTATTCCACTCATTCATTTCCTAACCACACACATTTTCTCCCCTCCATTTCACAGGTTGAAGGCACAACATAAGAACGTGGTCGGCCAGAGTACAGTACTTCTTCCGATAAAGTTCCACAGAAAGTTCAGCATGCGACTTTGAATGAACTCTGGGATTAGTTATTGGCAGTAAGTAAACTGTCAGAAACATACTGAAGTATAACGTAAAAGTGACCCTTCAATCGGATAATTATTATTTTTTTTTACGTGCTGCTGCCCGAAGATTTGATTATCTTACGAGTGTCTTCTTGTGAGCAAGTCAAAAGTATTCTCTATTAACTATGTCTGCTCGAAGACATTTTCTTTCATTCTTGTATTCATGCAGCTGCCAGTAAGTTAAGCAATAAATTGATTAGAATATAGTCACATAACATTTTCTGTGCCATGTCTTCAGCACCTCATATTCTTGGAACTACAAGGCAATTTTCCCTATAATAGTGAGAGACTCTTCGTAATAATGCTGTTAAGACCTCCACACTTCTATGATTCACTTCAGTTGGATAAAGTCTTCTAACTGTAGATTCAATAAAGTTCGAATTGGTTTCCACCATGACGGGCTTAGTGGCACCAATATAATCACTCATGCACTTATGACTATAACTCAGGGGAACAGAATAAGTATAACCACCTGACATTAACTGGAATATAATACGAAAGAAGACGCGACCATGAGAGGGTGAAGCTCTACTGAATCGTTAGCGGTCCATTGTGGAAGAACTCAGGAATTAAGCCTTGGGCAGTAAACATATAGTACCCTGAACTAGATGGGTTTATTCATACCATCTACTGAACCATTTATCCCTGGTTTTAGCATCCTGAGGTCATATTCATAATCTTTCTCCACCTTAAGTTGCGTATGACATTGCTGGTTTCTGTTTTCATTATCACTCGCGCGGCTTTCAATCGCTTCACAACAAAACTGGAATGAATACTTACGTGAAAGACATAATACGGCAAAATCATTCTTGAAACAATTTAGCTGCTATGGTTATGTGTTTATTGCAGTCAGTGACGTATGCCCTTTCTAAATACGGGCCCTGGGAGCCCAAGCGTGCCCAGAAACAATCAACCCCCACTGTAGCCACCAAAGTACCAATCCTACACTTGCAGATTCCCACACTAGGGCCTTCAAAGCAGCAGTCAGTGGTGGGGGAAATGTGCGTGCATTATCTGCTTTCTTGCAAATCTCAAGCTGTTGAAGGAGCTGTATTCACAGATATTCTAGAGCATTTGCTGTGCATGAGATTATTTGCTTTTCTATATACTTTTGCCTACACTCATAGAACAGTCGAATCATATACATCCAAACTAGAGCTAAGTGAATATTAATCCGTTTACTGGGTATCAAGCATCAGTATATCGTTCGATGGTCACTTTGGTGAATATTGTACTAGGCTGAACCTTGAATACTAATACGGTGGGCTCTTGTCATAAGCCGATTGTGTGTGGAAAATCGCTAGACCAGAAGTGGCCCGATTATCATCGTACAGCTTCCACCAGTTGTGCTGAGGAGAACAGGGAAGGAGGAAGATGCTGGATCAATAACCATGAAGATATATAGACTGGAGCCTTGACAACGCCTACTGCGAGTTCAGTGTCTCACGAACAAAGATGGCTCAGTTCCTAAAAATGTGTTGCATGGAAAAGGAGGAGAGGAGGTTGCAGGAAGACGCCAGAGCCTTACATAACTGAAAATTAATAGTCTTGACCTTTATCATGGCCCTGTTAAGTATTTTGGCAAAAATCCTGAGATATGGCGTGAGCAGCTTATGATGCATGATGTGATATAGGGGAAGGGGTAAGGTTGACCTATATCTTATAAAATCAGTGGCTTCTGCCTTTTCCATGGATATATTGAGTGTGTAAATTTACATGCTCAAAGGCGCCCCATTCACTAAGAAACAGTGTACACAGTGTTCTCGCGGCTGGGAGGAGGGACCTAGCACCTTGAAATTTTTGTAGATGGCCCAGATACTGAGATAGAGCATCCTCAGAGTATGCATTAGGGAAAGGAGGAAGGAGGGAAGGATTGGTGCTAGTGAGACGTGAATTTTGGTAAAGGGAAGTGACAAATATTGGCCGTGGACAACTGAAGATTAATATCGGGGAGGTTCTTTTGCTTTTTTTTTTTTTTTTTTTTTTGCTCACCGATTTTGAGTTTTTTTTTTTTCTTCGTTTTTATCATAAAGCAATTCACTATGTGCTTAATGTTACACTGCAAAACTACTCCTGCTTACTGAAGGAGAGCGTCCTCAAAATGGGATGCGTCGGGGTGCGGTTGCCGTGGAAGGGATGAACTATAACAGTGATTACATCAGTAGGCATGACCTTCACAAGCAATAGTGGCCTGGGTAGCGAGATATGGCGCCCACAAACTGGTATGCGTTGTTGAGGGGTAGGGGTGGAGGTGGAAGCGGGAGGTATGTGGAACCTTGAAAATCGATGGGCTTAGCTTTAGCCATCGACCTACATTGTGGGCAAAGCTGATCAACAAATTTTGGCTTGTATACATAGATATAGTGTTCACAAACTATGATGTATCATGTGAGGAGGGGGTAACTTACAGCCTTAGAACTGATAGACTCTGTCATAGGATTAAGATGTGTGCAAACTACCGTATTAAAAAGCTTTGTGGTTGCTGAGTTATGATGTCTACAAACTCTCATTGTGGGAGAGGTTTTGGAAGAGGAGGAGGGATTTAGAATTCTGATTATCGATAGGTCTCCTGTTTACCATTTGTTTACTGTCCACCCTATGGAAAGTCCACAAGATTTTTTACGCGCGGCACTGTAACAGGCGGAACTGGTTAATGACGTCAAAATCATCGTATTTTCCAGTCCTACGGGAAATAAAAACATGCAATCAATTTACTTCCAGTCAGAAATACCTCTTATGGGCACTCTTTAAAGAAATATTGCTTAAGATCCTTTATGAGTACATTCCATGCTCGTGTGAGGAAATGTAATGCACCAGCCCTCTTGCAGTGAGCATGAACATTAAATATCATGAGCTGTTGGTATGGTCCCTCGGAACGCGTTGGTGCGCTAGAGTACCTTTAACCCCTCCTGCACTAGAGAACTTTCCCAGTTTAATATTATTTTAGTGGTAGCAAAACAGAATGAAAAAGATACCATAGTACTAAAAGGTTGTTTCTCCAGTAATCTCTTAATTACGTGGTATCCTATCTGCTGTTTCCTCAAAAGAAAAAAAAAAAGAAAATCAATAAGAGGGAAGACTAGGAGTATATACTCGGGTATATCTATCTATCTATCTATCTATCTATCTATCTATCTATCTATCTATCTATCTATATATATATATATATATATATATATATATATATATATATATATATATAATTTTCTTGGTCCTTGGTAGTGGGTGAAGAACTATAAATTTCCGATTTTCGTCCGCAGTTTATATAGATCTGGCGAACCCTAATGTAAGTATTTTCCTCTTCCACACCTTGATACATGAGAGAGCAGACTATATCCGATACTAGTACGTGGCAGGTAAGGCCCGCCTCCATGAGCCTGACTGAATGAACGTCATAGGTTGGTGGTGGCGTGGAGTCCGGCCGTAAAGTAAGGGATCGTATTCTGGGTGACGTAGGAGGCTTCGTGGCATTTTTTCTTTCGCGATTTATATAGCATGCTGCATGGAGAACACCTGTAGTCTGGTAAATGGATTTTATTTTTATTTTTTTTTTTAGCCTAGTTACTAGATTTTTTCTTTTTTGTTTTCCTCTATTTATCTTCCGCAAGAGAAAGATATTATCCTCCTTTGTGTGATCAATACGAGACATACCGATGTTAAAAAGATAAAAACATTAACCAAGGGAATGTTTATGTGTAGTCTAATAACTAAAATAAATCACCAAGAAAGAATTACTACGAATCTTCTAGCCACTTTGAATGCGGGCCTAAGAGTCAGACCTTAAGTGAATGGGCTAATAAGGCAATATCTAACCTTCCTGTTCGAAAAGACTGCAGGAAAATAAAACTGCCAAGAGATGCCAAAAGTATATGAAATAATGACGTCATCGGATTGAAGAGGCGAACATGCTAAAACTATCTCAGTTGAATAAAATCGACTGCCTTTCAGCTGGGAAAGAATTCTGAAACTGTCTGCATCATGAAAAGTTTGAGAAACACTCACAGTATCAACATTCTTAGCATCCCATGAAGCAACATCACCTGAATATAAGCGTCAAGCGTTAGTTGAAATAGGATATGAGAGACAAAGTGACCATGAGAGGGTTACGTGCCATAATTTTCATCTCTTCACTTTCGACCATTATTGTAGATAACGACTAAAGAAAACCTGATCTGCGAGTATAGATAGAATGTGAAAAGAAATCGATAGAACTTGGTTATACGAAAACTGAAGCCTTAAACAGTCAGAAGCGGCGTAGGGCAAGAGGGAGGGGAAAGGGCTTCCGTTCCAGAAAATATTTATAACAGTACCATATTGAATTTCTATGTACATTTATGGGCATGTTAAAATTCCTAATATGCCTCGGTATTTCGACATTGCCGGGCTCCGTGGATTCAATCTCAGCTAAATAAAATAGTCTGGCCTTAGATGAAAAACTTCCGTGGCCTTGAATGTGAGAGGGTTTGTGATGCCAGGATTAACACTGTAAGTTGCCTATGTGTTCCAATGAGTAAAATCGCCGCCACTGACTGGGAGAGGTTGTCCCGACAATGGGAGAGCTAAATTCCACTGTCATTTTGCCTTTCAGGGTAATGAATGAAGGCTTTGTTGGGGACGTAATTATGGAACCATACAGTGTCATTATTGGCATAGTTCAGCATGAAAGAGCAAAGCCTGGTAGGAAAAGAAGTTAATGACGTTACCTGAATTTCAGTGGGGTTCAAACGTGTTGATGAGAGAGAGACAGAGGGAGGGAGAGAGAGAGAGAGAGAGAGAGAGAGAGAGATCATGGCAAGGTGACGTCACATGATTTTATTCTTGGTACCACCAGATGATTTTACTTATCCTAGGGTAAAAATGAGTAGATTTTAACCTCTTCCATAAGAGTGGTTCTTCCTACGCTGAGCAAATGGCAGTCTGACAATAGGGAAAACAAAACAGAAAAGATGCTAGTGATGTCAGCAGGTTATCTAGTTCTCACGATGAAGAGGCTTTTTTTTTTTTTTTGTGAGAGGGGAGGGGAGGAGATCACAAAGCCTGGTCACATTTTTTCCAACTCACAATCGTTGGGTTTGGAAGTGCGTGGAATCTATAAGAAGGAATATAAAAGAAAAAATAGTCTTATATAAACTTCATCCCTCCACTATGATATCCCCTTTATTCTTATTGTTACCAGACGATATCATTATTTTATGTGAACACTGAAGTAGACATGGGGTTACTGAAGGCTGGATATACGTAACTTGTCTAATTCCAAGAAATACAAATGCAGACAAGCTTTCGTTGGATTGCTGCATTAGAGGATTGGTTGAGAAAGAGAGAGAGAAAGAGAGAGACAGACAGACAGACAGAGGGAGGGAAGGAGGGGGAGAAGGGAGGCAAAAAGGTAAACAGGCGGACAGGCAAAGACACAAAGACAAGATTGACACAAGCAGGCTGATTGGCAATGTGTGTGTGTGTGTGTGTGTGTGTGTGTGTGTGTGTGTGTGAGCGAGAGAGAGAGAGAGAGAGAGAGAGAGATAGTGAGAAAGCGGGGGGGGGGGGCTTCGCATAAAACATTGATATATTGCAGTTGTGGAGATAAAGGATCAATTATTTTTTCTGATTATCAAAGCAAAACAGAAACTTTACGAATTCACAGCCTCCTCGTCTAGAGAAAGTAGCAAGTCATTTCAGTGCTAATAAGTGTCCGTAAGACTACAGATGGGTATAGAGGGTGATAATGATGAAGTCCCACTCCTCTGCCACTTCGCTGTCCTTGCCTCTCTCTTCCTCCGTGTTACCAAACAGGAATCTTGAAAAGCGCTAAACTGAACTTCAAAATATGCTAAGCTATAGGTGAACAATTCAGACTCTCTCGCTAAACTGGACTTCAAAACGAGCTAGGTAACAGAGTAAGGTTTTTTTTTTTTTTTTTTTTTTCGCGCTAAATTTGTATGAAAAGCACTAGACACGAGTATAGCACCAAAAGCTCGAAACTGGTCATGCTCCTTCCTCATCCCCCCCCCCTTCTCCATGTTAAATTCACTTTTTCTCTTTTCCCTTTCTCCTCCTCCCGATTATTTGGTCCTTTACACCTTTCTCCTCGTCGTCCTCCTCCTCCTATTTATACCCTCCACCTCCTCGTCCTCCTCCTATTTATACCCTCCACCTCCTCGTCCTCCTTCTCCTATTTATACCCTCCACCTCCTCCTCTTTCTCTTCCTTCTATTTAGACCCTCGTCCTCCCCCTCCTCCTCCCGATTTCTAGATTTCCCTTCTCCATGGACTGAGTACTAGATTTTCCCACTACTCCTCCCTCCCCATTTTTCCAGGTTATTTAACCTTCCCGTCCCTTCTCTTTTCCCTCTTTTTCCATTCTACTTGATCTTCCCCTCTCCTACTTCCCCTCCTCCTCCTCCTCCTCCTCCTCCTCTTCCTCGTTCTCCTCTCCTTGCATTCTTCTTTGCCTTTCCCTCTCCTTCTTCACTCCTCCTCCTTCTCCTCCTCCTCCTCCCCCCTCCTCCTCCGCTTCCTCCTCTGCGTCCCCCTTTTCCTCATCCTCTTATTCCTCCTCCTCTTCCTCCAATTCCTCCACCTCCTCCTTGTGTCGATAACGCCAAGGTAGGGGTAGGGATGAAGCGAAGCCTAAAAGCCCTGTCGACGCCACAAACCGTCCCGTGTGCAAAGACCGTACCACCACCCAGGCAATCAGGCCAACACCCGCCGCTCCACTCCCACTCACAACGCCTACCCAACCTCGCTTCATTGCTTCTAACTCTACTCCTGTACTTTTATTTTCTATAACTTGACACGAATTGCCGTCTCTACATCCTGAACGCTGAGATGTGGCAATAATTTAGCGTGGGAATATGGTGCTAATCAAAAAGAAGTGTTGTGGAAAGGATGTAGAGCAGTGGTATTATCATTCTCTACCATTTCGCTACTTGAAATGAGCTGTAAAAAGAAAATCTTGCCCAATTTAAAGTTGTATACTTCCGTGTGCTGACGCTGTTGGAAGTGTGTGTGTGTGTGTGTGTGTGTTGTTGTTTTGTTGTTGATTTTGTCGCTAAATTTTCCTGTATCTGTTCACCGTTGCGGCAAATTCAGCGCTTCGATATATTCCTTTGTCGCTGATTCTCTCTGTCGGGACGATTCTAGAAAATAAAAAATATTCATTTTGGTAAAAAAAGTGTGCTACGCGCCAGTTTGGTGTACAGATGAAGCTGCTATGTTTCGAAGTTCAGTAGTGCGTGTTCATTGCTTCGGTATCTCGCTCTATCGTTTCCCGTGTCCCCCCAGTGTACTGATGCTGCTGAAAAGGCGTGTGTGTTTAGTGTCTCGCGCTTAATCTGTGAACTTTTATAATGGAAGAAAGTAAGTGATCAGAGCTTCGATATTGAGTTTTGTTGTTTCTCAAGCTAGTTCTGCATACTGACGCGTCTGATGTAGCCTGTGCGTAGTAAGTGCTTACGTGATGTATTCACAGTGTTATAGCTACTGTGCTTAATCGTATTTCTTTTGACTTTGTGCACTACCATTGTTAAAAAATAACTGCGTGTGTTTTTAGTGTTTTGATATTATGCCCTGTCGTTTCCCACGTTGTTCTGTCTGTCGTTAAAAACTACTGACGCAGTTGAAAGAATATCAGTGTTCACCGTCCCAGGCTTCGATATTGTGTCGAGTCATTTCTCGTGATATTCTCTGCGTAGGTATCGTTGAGATGGAGGAAATGATTGTGTGGCCACCTTTCACGGACGTGATGTCCATAGTTTCACCTTGTTGCTTTTCCTCCCTTGTTTCTAGATCCTGTCTTTCTCCGTAGCTGGAAAATAGTCAGGCTGTTGCTGATGATCATGGAGGTGATGATGATCAAGATCATGATGACGATGTTCATGATGATGATGATAATGTTACAGTTGTTGTTGTTGTTCGTGATAATGCATGTGTGTTCAGTGATTCTCTAGTCAGGGTAATCATTTCTAATGCTATTATCTATCTTTGAAAAGACAAAGGAAATGTGAAGATGTTGACTAAAAACAAGTTGGAGGTTGTGGAAAGCTTGAGAACTCCTAGTAATATTTTAAAACCAAGGTAAGATATGGAAGCTGTATACTGAGAATAGAACAACAAATAGCCAACACGCATATGAAGCAAGTTAATCAATCAGGAAAATATATCTGCGGAAGAATATTGTTCTTAACGATATACCAGAGTGATGGAAACGAGAATACAGTACATAGAGCTAGAAAATGTCATACTATAAAAAATGACGGAAACAAAATGGATAAGTGACACATAGTGATTACACCCGTCCGTATTATTGCACCTCTTCCTCAATGGCTTGTCTTTTCTGAGCCATGATGAAATTCAGTTATAAGTATATGGGTACTGAAGCTGTGAAAATACCATTAAGGAGAGTAGTAAGGAATGGTAATGAGAATAAATCACAAAGAAAAAGAGATGATTTGAGTTTAAATAAGGAGAGGAGATGGGAAACGAGTGAACAAGAGGACTAAAGCTGAAATAAGGAGAGGAGATAGAAAGTGAGTGATAATGAGAGGTGGGTTGTCTTATTTGCACTGATGACGTATTTTCCCACTTTGTTCTTGCTATTTCCGGACGCTTATAGTCGGCTTGGGAGACACTATACACTGAATACGTAAGATATAGCCTTTACTGACCCCTTCACTACAAGACATAGCTTGATGATGGAAGGGATGCTTGAGAGGCTACGTGAATCCGGCTCTTTCAAACTGACGACGCATTATTCAGGCAATCATCATGCTATTTCATCAAATTTAGGGGATACGTTTTGTCAGTAATGGCTATATTTAACCTCTCCAGTTCGTAAAGTGTCACCAAAGCCGAATTTAGTCATCCGGAAGTAACATGAAGAAAGTGGAGATATACGTAATCGGAGTGAAGGGGTTAACCCAGCTTTCCTTATCATTCACTCTCCATTTCCTTATTTCATTTCCAATCCAATTCTCTTTTTCAGTCGCGCCCTATTTTCCCTCCTTATTTCAACTTCAGTACATTTTTTCCAACTTTTAAATCCTCTCACCACAATAGGTCGTTCCTAACTCATAGGAAAACCTCCTGCAGTGGGAGTGGAAGCCAGTTCCACCGCCTTCACTCCGAGGGAATCTTCTAAATCTATAAAAAATACAGAAAAGACAAGAAAGAAAGAAAGAAAAAGAAAAAAATCTCCTTGGAGTGACAGAAGTAAAGTATTTTATGTTGTCTCAAACTGAAAGGGTAAATATTGTCCAGTCCAAACTCATTCATTGCCCGAGATCCCTCCTTAATTCTTTGATTCTCTAACCTCGTCTTTTGTCCATCATCCTATTCACACAGCCCTCCCTCTCTTTCCATTTTCACAATTATTTCTCTTTGTCCTTCTCGCCTCTTTCCTGTACTCTAACCTTCTCTCGGTTCCTCTGTCTAGCCTATTTCACTTTTCCTTATTCTCCACACTTTAAGCCTTCCACAATCCTATTTATATAGTTTCTTATCCCTCTCCTTCTATCGTCTACCTATATTTCCGGTCTCAGTGTTCCCTTATCTATGCCCCTTTGCTTAATTTTCCACCTTTTCCTTTACCCACAATCCTCTCTGCGTCTCCTTTTTCAACAGCTTTCAATCTCTTTCCTTGCCTTTTCCGGGGATCTTATTTCTTGTCTCTCGTATCCCATTTATTCATCTCTGTCTCTGTACGCTTCCGTCTTGTTTCCTTTTCCTACTTTTGCTCCTTTATCCATCCTCCCCCTCCTTTTTTTTTTTTTTTACCTTGATTTCCGGTTGCTTATCTCCTCCATACAATCTCCCTCTCCTTCCCCTTTTCACGGTTTTTCTTCACCCCTTTCAGCTAATCCATTTCTTCCGCCTCCTCTGCCTCTCTGTCTCATCCCCTTCTCCACAGTTTCCTTACCTTTCCCCTCTCCTTAATCAACATTCATTCACCTTTCCCCAGTTCCCTGTCATCACTCCCCCTTCATTCCTCGCTTCAACTACTCTCTCCCTTCTACTGCCTAATATTTTCTCTTTTTCTTTTTTCCTTTTCCCTCGTACTTTCTAGCACGTTCTCCCCCCGTCATTTAATGTTTTAGTCTCTGTGTCTAATATATATTTATTTCCTTAACTCTCCTGTATTCCTCTATTCCTGCAGTAATCCATATGTCCCAATTTCTACCAATTGTTACCTCTCGTTCTTCCGATCCTCATTTTATTTTATTTCTCTATATTTTTACCAGTTATTCCCCTTTTGTTCCTTTTATATTCAGCATCACCTCTTCAATGTGTCCGCCATTTATTCGCTCCCATCTCTCCTCACTTCCTCACATCTAGCATGCACTACATCTGTCTCTCTTTGTCTTTAAAAATCTTCATCAATCGCTTGAAGCTATCCATTTTCTCTTTTCTTCTTTCATGCAGTTGCAGTATTCATCCTCCGCATCCTCTTCCCTTTATTATTTTTTTCCTATATGCATATTCATGGCTCGTCTTGTTCACTCACACCCTCTCTACGGCAATCAAACTCACTCCCCCGACCATAGGCTCCACTTTCACACACACACACACACACACACACACACACACACACACACACACACACACACACACCTCTCTCTCTCTCTCTCTCTCTCTCTCTCTCATCCACCGTCCCACTTGTTCTTTCCACTATACACATGCTCCCCTTCTCCCTTCGCTGCACATCATAACCTTGTTTTCCTGGTGCATTTATTAATATTGCGGTAGGAGTGCGGGGAAGTGCGGGCCCAAGCAATAATTTAGGGACGCTGTAAAACACTATGCATATACGAGCGTGATGCGGAAGAAATTAACGGATGCGTGATGCGGAATAAGTTCATAAATGTTTGATGCTGAAGAAATTCATGAATGTATGATGCGGAATAAATTAAGGAGTGAGTGATGAGGAATAAATTACCGAATGCGTGATGCGGAATAATTTAACGAGAGTGTGATGCAGGATAAATTAATGAATGCGTGATGGAGAATAAATTAACGAGTGCGTGATGCGGAATAAATTAATGAATGCATGATGGAGAATAAATAAAGAGGGAGTGATGCGGAGTAAATTACCTAATGAGTGATGAGGAATAAATTACCGAATGCGTGATGTGGGATAAATTAATGAATGCGTGATGCGTAATAATATAACGAGAGCCTGATGGAGGATGATTTAACCAGTGTGTCATGCGGAATAAGTTAACGAATGCGTGATGTAGAATAAATAACGAAAGCGTGACGTACAATAAGTCAACGAGTGCCTGACGTACAGTAAAATAAATAAACGAATGTGTAAAGGAAAATAAACTTGAATCGCACATTACATATTTCCAGAATTACCATACTGTACTCGAGTAACATTTAAATCTTTTTCCCTTTAGCGTTACCTTCTGCTGAACAAGAGTATCTGGCAATGCTAAGACATCGTATTTCGTGGGCGTTCTCATATTTAGAATCAGATTTTTTTTTTTTTTTTAATAAGGAAAATTGAGGAAAGCGGACACGAAAATAATTGCATCTTTTCTAAATATGGCACACGAAATGAAATCACAATAAGTGAACGTACAGTATCGTTATTGCTGATGACAAATTGCCTACGGGCTGGAGTAATGATTCAAAGTACTGAAAGGATTTATGTAGCCAGAAGTAAAAATTCTCTCTCTCTCTCTCTCTCTCTCTCTCTCTCTCTCTCTATGATCGATGGTAATGGTGGAAGGGGAAAAATGATATACGGAACCATTCTTTTTAGCGGGACATCTTAAGTCCTACCCATTAATACCACATATACGCCATACATTATACTGCAGAATTTATATCATTTATACGGCCTCATGATTAAAATTAAAACTCTAAAGAGAAGACAATATTAGACGACATTTGAAGCTTAGGAACATTGGTGTCTGGTGCTCCATGTTCTTACTAACTAATCACTGAAACGTGGGATACAGGTTGATTAAGTCTAATAACCCATGGGAGGTCCAGCTAGAAAACACAGCAGAAGTCAGGGTTTCCCTTCCCTTACGTAATATAAATTTCATGTTTGCGACCGATATGTCCTTACTTTATGCTCTAATTATTGTTCTAAAATCCCAGATTCTTTGTTTGTCTGATAGAAAAAAAAACTACTGTAAGGTAGATACCTTCACGACGAGGGGTCTCTCCATAGCTATCTTTTTTTTTCTATTATTAGGTGATAATAAGAAAGAGGAAAAGTCTGTACTGAGGAGACTGGGTTAATGGAAACTCTTTTTAACTCTCCCCATTAGGAATGTCTTTTTTCCTTCTCCTCCTGCTCAGCATCATACTGGTCCATATTTATGCCTAAAGATGAGGCGAAGTAGTATCCAGAAACAAGAATAAAGAAAATACTCTATTGTAGAGGAAGAATTATCAACAACGCACCACTGTGAAATGGGCTACGCACGTCATCCAATCCTTCGGAGTCATCGATCCAAGTCACAGGCTTAAGCACCACCTTCATAAATATACAGAGAGAGAGAGAGAATATGAATTGCGTACACTTCTCAGATGGAGTCAGTTTTTCTTTCTACGCTGCGTAAGTTAGTCAGAGTATAACAATAATCAAAATAAAAGACGTGCTAATACTGAAGGGCTTAAGAATAACAGCAAAATAATTCATGTAGTTTCAGGACTTGCATTTAACTTTGTGGTGGCAACCCTTCCCCTTTTCCCCACACATCCGTAAAAAGCTCCCACTGGCGTTGAAAAGTCGCATTTTTTGGAGGGGAGGAATAAAAGCAACAAAGGCCTTATTTTCCTTTTTTTTCTTTTTACTTTTTTTTTTTTTTACTTTTTTGGGGAGAGGGCTTCCGGCTAGGTTAGGCATTAGCATCAGAGTCAGCGCGGATGAATCTCTACGAGTTTTTTTTTTGATCTATTGAATATTTTAGCTGGCTTTAAGTATTGCCTCTAATCTCTGGAAGTCTATTAATTCACTGGACTGTCCCCCCAGAAATTGATTTATCTGTTACCCTACTCCTGAGTTTATTATCTGGTACCCAATCCCTGAGTTTATTCTCTATTTCTTGAGTTTATTTCCAAGTCCTTGAGTTTATGTTTCCTTAACCTTAAGTTTATCCTGCTTCCTAGTTCTTGAGTTTGTTTCCTACTCCATGAGTTTATCTGTTTCCTAGTCCTTGAGTTTATCTGTTTCCTAGTCCCTGAGTTTATCTCTTTCCTATTCCTTGAGCTTATCTGTTTCCTAGTCCTAGAGCTTATCTGTTTCATTGACCTTGAGTTTATCTGTTTCCTAGTCCTTGAGTTTATCTGTTTCCTAGTCCCTGAGTTTATCTCTTTCCTATTCCTTGAGCTTATCTGTTTCCTAGTCCTAGAGTTTATCTGTTTCATTGACCTTGAGTTTATCTGTTTCCTAGTCCTTGAGTTTATCTGTTTCCTAGTCCCTGAGTTTATCTCTTTCCTATTCCTTAAGCTTATCTGTTTCCTAGTCCTAGAGCTTATCTGTTTCATTGATCTTGAGTTTATCTGTTTCCTAGTCATTGAGTTTATCTGTTTCCTAGTCCTTGAGTTTATCTGTTTCCTAGTCCTTGAGTTTATCTGTTTCCTAGTCCTTGAGTTTATCTGTTTCCTAGTCCTTGAGTTTGTCTATTTTTCTAGTAGTTTAGTTTATTGGTCCCCTAGTCCTTGAGTTTATCTGTTTCTTAGTCCTTGAGGTTATCTGTTCCCAGGCGCCCAGTCTCAAAGTCTGTTCTCCAGGGCCAGTCCATGAGTTTATCATTTGCCAAAGAATCTCTGAAGGTTTATTTTTCTTTTGCTATCCTAGTCGATGGGTTCATTTATCCACCAGTAGCTGAGTTTATCCGCTACCTAATCCATATGTTTCCAGTATCTATTCCCGAATACCTGAATGTATCTACTGCCCAGTATCTGAGCTAAAATATTGCCCATTCCCTGAGTTTATCTATTACCAAAAGTTCGAAGCCATCTATTCACATATCCCTAAGTTTATCAGTTGCTCAGTCCTTGAGTACATCTATTATCCAGCCCTTGAGAGTATCACCTGCCCTATCCTTAAGAATATCGTCTACCCAGTTCCGAGTTATTGCCAACTCCCTGAGCGAATCTGTTTCTCAGTTCCTGAATGTATCTATTACTCGTGAATATTTGCAAGGTGCTTTATCTATTGCCCAGTCCCTGAGAACATCATTGTCTATTATCTGAGCTTTATCTTCCCCGACGCACTAATCCATCCTTACTTTCCCTGCGGCTTTACTTATTTCGTACCTTTATTCATTTCCAGGCTAACCCAGACCATTTGAATATACTTCTGATATGACAGTAACTCTAAGCAACTAACCCGATAGATGCAAAAAATACAGCTGTCAAAAGAATAGTAATTAAAACTCAAAATAATCATTATCTAGAAAACAAAAATGAAAGCAATACTAAGTGACAGTAATTATCACTTAACAGGAGTGAAAAATAGAGGAACGGTGACGAAATCAGTGATATATATGATATTTACAGCAATTTCACATAAGTACAACAGACGTTGGTAACAAAATTATTGGAACAGTGATAAAAAATGTGGCAATATAACAGTGATAAAGAAATTAAGAGTAATAAACACCAAAAGCAAGATAAACAGAGATAAAAGAAATTAAGTGCAATAACCAGCAAAATCTACAGAAACCTTAATAAAGAAAATGTGAAATAAACATAACATAGTTATAAAAAAATTGAGAGCTAAACAGCTAAAGCAACATAAACAGTCATAAAGAAAAATAAGTGCAGTGCAAACGCAACAACAAATGATAAGGAAAATAAGTAAAATAAATAACAGTAACAACATAAACACTCATACAGGAAATTAGTGAAACATAACCCGACAAGAAGTGTTACATACAAAACATAAACAGCAAAAAAGAATAAACATTAGTAAAAAACCATCATATTTTACAACAGTAACAGTATTAGAATAATAAGTGCAATAAACAGTAACGTCAAAAGACAGTAATAAATAAAGTATAATAAATGGAAACAACAGCAGAAATATAGAAAATAGGAGCAATTAATAGAAGCAATAATCATGAAAAAGAAAAAAGTTCAGTAAGTCCAAAAAACGACAGTGATAAAGCAAATGAGTGTAATAAACAGGAAGAGCAACAATAATAGCGGTAAATTCAGTGCAATATAAGCGCCGATATATTATAAAGAAGATATAAGCAATAATCAACAATAATAGTGGTCAGTGTAATTATTTCAATCAGAAAAAAAAAGTGACAACAAATTAGCTTACCACATTCTCACAGCAAGATTGCAACATCACCAACATCAACAACAACCCCAGCAACGACGGCAACAGCAAGATCATCAACAACAACAACATCAAGGTAGGAGAATGTGTCCCTCAACTTATAAAACCGGGACCCGTGTCCGTCTGTCTCACACTAACTTTATGGAAGCAATGTGTTTACTCCTGTATATTTTTGAGACTATCAAAGCTGTTTCATTCACAATCACCACACCACATCACACAGAATCACTCCCCATCCCCATCACAGCACACCAAGGGCATTAACCGATAGGACCCTGATGCTTCTGCATCTAGCAGGCCCGTAGCCACGCGGGGGCTATGGGGGGGGCTTAGCCCCCAAAAAAACTCATTACCCCCCCAGAAGTTTGTCACTTAGAAGCGTATATGATTTGCTTACACACAAACCGGGAAAAAATACGGAAATTCAAGCCGGCTGTACGGTACTACTTATTCATGACATATGACTTGATTCTGTAAAGCTACATGTTTAATGACGGTTATCGTAATTATGGTCATGATGTAATTCGTCATTGCTAAATAAGCTGGTATAGGTTATAGGTGTTAGACTGGAATTTAGTTGAACCCGGTCGTGGTTGAATGAACCGTATCAGCGCAGCAGCGGTTTGCGTGATTATATGGCATGTGCCGGTAGGAAAACGGCGCACAACACCATTTCAATTTCAAACTTATACCTACGAAAACACCGTGAAGCCTACCAACTTGGCAATCTGGGCCCTGGCACACTAGATAGTAGGTGCAGCGCAGAGTGTCACTCAGCTGACAATGCAAAACAGTACCTACTGGAACGAGTGATCAGGTAAACATGTCTTCTTGTAACCTCGTTAGCAATATCAGTGCCAGTTTGGAATTTGCAAATACTGCCAGAGTTATAATTAGCCTTGAAAGAGGTACGAGTTGAAACTTATGAAGGTTGAAGAAGCCATGAAGCTATGGAAAATATCTTGAAAACTATGAAATACATTTAATAAAATATTGTTACCTGCAGTTTTCTGAACGTTTATTTTGGTACAAAAAAAAAAATGGTTTCAGCTGGTTTTAATGTTTACGCTAGTATAATGCAGCATATATTTAGTTCATTACATGTTCATGCAATACAATCTAGAAGAAATATACGTGGGAGGAAAAGTATAAAAATATAAAGCCCCCATTACGATGGAGACCCCTCCCCTCCAAATTTCAAGTCCTGGCTACGGGTCTGACATCTAGTAATTTTTACTTGTTCTCATAATCTTATAAATCAGTTTAAATGATGATTCATCTCAGATTATTTTACTTAGCTTAAAATAATTAGGGTCTTAAAATGAAAGAGTCAGAAACAGTCTCCATCAGTCCCTTTTGCGCAAATTCATCATTTTTGATGTGATTAGAATCGTCCATTGTTTGATACAATAACAGTTAACCTCCTTAGTCTGACGACTTCTTAGTGATTTGCTCTTGATATTTCCTGACGCCATACTTTCATCAGAGGAAAGAGTTTTCATACTGAATGAGATGACAATGGTATCGAAGCCCTCCATTTCGAAATCATATCCTACAGTGAATAAAGTCGTCAGGGGATGGCACGAGTAGAAAACAGTGTACACCATATGGCTGAGCTACTTACGTCCAAGGCTGAACACATGACTGCTTTAAAAATGTCAGAGTTCCAACGATCTGCGCCTGAAAAGGAAGCAGTCCGAATACTACATTAATATACAGGGCAGTCGGTAAAAAGGTCCTCACCAGTAAATCAGCTCTGGGTATCTGTTGTGTTGCGGGGACGGCTCAGTCAACTAGTATGGGCGTGGGTGTGGTAGTGGGAGTAGGATGTGGATAACATGATGCGGGGTTGACACTGAAATCGCTAACTGAGCCATCCCGTCAACGCACAAGAAATCGTCCAGGGAAGTGGAAGAGGAGCGTTATTTATGGACCAACTTGCATCGTTCCAGCTACCAACGGGTTATTTTATTCAACTTTAGGAAGCAGCCAAGTAGTTTAGGGGTTCGAAAAATCCGAAATTGAGATAGTCTTATTATAGAAACAATAATCTGAAGTCAATTAGCTATGTGGTTAAATGGGTTTAGTATTTCAGAAGCAATCAAGATGAAGCTACATCTAGGAAGCCACCCAACACACACACACACACACACACACACACACACACACACACAAAGTACTAATTCTTACTGTACGATAAGGTGTATTGTATATCATAATTTTATACTGTCAAATTATTTTATTCATCTTAGAGGAGATTTCTTTTAGGGACTGGATTAGGTACTTAATCTAGGGAGAACGTGTATACACCGCAATGACTCCTTTCTTGACTGATTCTAGCTGACTCCAGAAGGTCTTAGTTGGCTTAGGAGACCCCCACACTACAGTGAAGGTCTCTCTCTCTCTCTCTCTCTCTCTCTCTCTGTTTAACTATCATTCTATCTATCTCTAGCTCTAGTTCTAACTCTCATTTTGCTCTCTAGTAGACCTAACCCTCCTTCCACACACTACGTGTCTTCACTTTACCCATCCTTTCTCCCTCGCTCTCTCGCACTCACACCCTCACCCTCTCACTATCTCGCAGGGCGGTGTCATCTCAATTTATGGTCAATTATAGTAGATCAATAAGGCAATCTGTGGTGAGGTGTGTGTGTGTGTGTGTGTGTGTGTGTGTGTGTGTGTGTGTGTGTGTGTGTGTGTGTGTGTGTGTGTGTGTGTGTGAGAAAGAGAGAGAGAGAGAGGAGGGGGCGGGAGGGTCAAACAGAGAGACAAACAGGCAGACAGGCAAGCAAACTGACAGAGAAACAGGCAGACTAACAGACAGCAAGACAGACAGTCAAGGGAGAAGGTTGAAGGACTGGGGAATGAAAGGTAGGGTGGGAGGGAGAGGTAAAGTATGGCATGCGAGATGGGAGGTGGGAGAGAGAGAGAGAGAGAGAGGATGCGAGGTGAATACTGAGATGGAAGTGTGAGAGAAGAGGAGAGAGTGAAGGCTGAAGGTGAGTAGGAGTTGAAGGGTTTTGAGAGGTGTGTGGATGATGATAGAGAAGGGGCATGGAATGTAGGGTGAGAGAATAGAGTGGGAGACTGAGGATAGGAGAAGAGAAGAGCATAGGAAACTGAAGTGCCTGGTGAAGAAAGGGATTGAATGGAGGTTATAGTACAAGAATGAGTAGGGTCTGAGGGAGACAGGAGAGAATGAAAAGTGATGGGTGAGAACTAAGGAATGAAAGATTAAGAGAGAAAGTGAGGCGTGAGGAGTAAAGTGGAAGACAATGAAGTGAAAAGTTTGTGAGATGTATTAGGGGAACTGAGGAGCGAGTAGGAAGGAGGGGGTATGGTAACAGCGTGTGGACAAGTAGTTGGAGGAGAGTGAAGGGTCCGGGAAGAGAGTGGGCAGCTTGGAATGAAATAAGGGATTGCTGAATGGGTACTGAGGAGTGAAACGGGAAAGTGAGGGGAAAGAGTGATACGTAAAGTAATGCAAATAACTTCTGGGGGCTACGTGCAAAAAAAAGGGGGAGAGGTATACGATATAAGGAAAGGGAAGAGACTAGTACAAAAGTGTACTAAAGAAAGAAAACAGCAACAAACCTGTGTGTCCTTTCTTTACTGTTTGTTATTGGGAAGGATATAACTAACAAAACTATTCTATAAGTTAAAGACAGATAGAAAAGCACGTAGGCTCTTCCCCTTGCTCAACAAACCCTCCAACCTAAACCGGCAGGAAATAGTCAGAAGGCCCATCAAGCGGCAAAGAAAAGCTGTCATGAAAATCTCATAGGAGAAACGGGAAAGGATTTCGTATTCTACTAGTTCTGCCTGCAAAGGGAAACAGTTTTAAGCCAACCATAGGTACTGATGCTATTCTGCGGTTGTGTCCTCCAAACTCTGGACTAAAAAAAAAAAAAAAGAAAAAAAAAAAAGAAAAGGAGGTATACCGGTATATACCGGAGTAATATCTTCAAAAGCGAACCTACTTAGCAAGAGGTTGGAAGATAGATATGTACCCATTTATTTGTCTATTTAATAAGAACAAAGACTGCCGAGAGAGAGAGAGGAGTGTGGAATCGTGAGGGAAGAGGGTAGGGGTGCGTGGGGTACAGTTGAGGTGGAGTGCAAAGAAAAAAAAAACAAGAAAGGACAGGGAGAAGTAGTATGGGTGACAGCCGGGAGAAACAGTGAGAACGAAATTTGAGAAGTAAAGCCTAGCAAGAGGAGAGTGAAGAGTGAGGGGCGAATGTGAGAGGCGAGGTGATTGAAGAGCGGAAGGAGGCAAGGTTAAGACGTGATGGATTAGGGTGAGAAACCAAGAGGAAAGGAAGTCGGAATCTATTTGAGGTGTGTGTGTGTGTGTGTGTGTGTGTGTGTGTGTGTGTGTGAGAGAGAGAGAGAGAGAGAGGTTAAAGGCAGGGAACGAAGTGTGAGGGAAGTCACTAGTGCAAGAGGCAGGGAGTGGGCAGTGAGTGATTGGGTATGGAGAGAGAGAGAGAGAGAGAGAGAGAGAGAGAGAGAGAGAGAGAGATGAAGGTAGCCAAAGAAAGTCAAGAAGTGAGTGGTAACAGAAGGTGATAGGACAGGGTGATCTATGTAATTGGCAACATGGTAAGGTCAGAACTGAGGCCTTATTCTACTCAGTTTAGGAGGTTGTTAACACCACTTCCTTACTAAATTATTTTGCATGCATTTTTGTATCCTCTTGTCTTTTATTTCGAGCCTTTTGATATCAGCGTACACTAATAGCACAATAAAGGGTACTAACATACCATGTGAACATATAAAGAAGTAAGGAAGGGGTGTTACGGGGCCTCCTTAACATACAAGAATTCAGCCTTTTGAATGGTTACATGTTTGGAGGGCAGCGTAAGAGATGATATAGGAGAGCGTGTGCAGCTGGAGAACCGCCTACCCAGTCTTACGAGTAATGTTTTGGTTCGCTTGCTTGAGGGTGGGTGCTAACACTCCCAGGCTCAGTTACTCACAGCTGAAAAAAGCCACCTGGAGTTAACTGGAATAGAATGCTAGAGTTGTCTTGACCATGAAAAAATTAATGTGAACTGTAGTAAATATTTTAGGCTCTAATGACTTACTCTCAACCGAAGAGAAACGTCAAGCATCATCTTTAACCTAAAGTTATCCCACTTATGAGAGAACTGATCCCAAACCCCACTTTTTTTTTTTTTTCAATGGCTTACACGGTGTTATTGCGAGTACTGGGCCCTTTCTCAAATTTCCTCAGCAGCTAAGGTGGCTTTGAATTAACACAGTATGAAGAAAAATCTACCCAAAAAATAAAAATGAACAATGACAATTTCTAATAAGGAAGTACTCTAATGATCTTGCCAGCTATTTATATAAGAGACGGACGTAAATTTTATTCAGAAAATTCCTGTAAAGTTGCACGTTTTTCCTATGAAGGCTGTAGTATATTTGTTGATTCCCACTTTCTGCTAAGCTACAGTTATTGCAAAAAAGTATGACACACACACACACACACACACACACACACACACACACACACACACACACACACACACACACACACACACACACACACACACACACACACACACACACACACACACACACACACACACACACACACACACACACACACACACACACACACACACACACACACACACACACACACGTGATTGGTGAGAGTGACCATCATCCACGAACTTGATCCTGCGCAGCCATTTTTTTCTTTTCCCTCTGTCGCTCTTTTTTCTCTGTATGCCGTCCCCTCTTCCTATTTCGCCCATCCCTCCTGTCACTTTTTATTAGTTTTCTATCCACTCCAGAGGCTGTACACTGAATAATGAGCTTTATGGTTTATTTTTTCCCAGGCAACTTGTTAAGTAGCTGGGTGGTAACCATATAACCAAATAACGGGGTGATGTGGAGCCTATTAAGGTGCCCTGTTGTTTGGGTGGAGAGAAGCAAATACTGCGTCGATCTGGGAACCAAACCTCCACACTAGGCAATTCCCCGCGTCTCGCTGTGGTGAGGCGCTGTCTACCGCAAGGGAGCATCGGATCACTGGACGGGATTGCCCTCCATGAGCGGTTGCATCCCTGCGGTTCATGGGTCAGAATCAATTGAAGGTAGAATTACCAGTTTAGAGTACAATCCTGTTTTCCCATAACGGGTAAGGAAGTCGTGTGATCCCATCTCCATTCCGATAACCGTCCTTGGTGAGCGCGGTGTCAGATCTTTACCATACTCTGTTAACTATCCGGTCTGATCACTTCTTTCATATTTTACTTTTGCTACTTTCAGAGACTTCCATTCAGCTTAGGAGAGACTACTCAGTGACAGTGGTGCACCCAGAAAGTTGGAAAAGGAGGGTGGGTTCTTTTTTATCTTTTTAACTGTGCGGCCCATGACTTTGGCCAGCGCAGCGAGCCGGTACAGCTGCTTACAGCACCTCCCTCCCACCCCGAGAAAATTTTGCATTTTGGCCAATTTTATGATCATTTTGAGGCCATATAGAATGGGTATATACGACATAAATATAGCAGATTCTGAAGTCATTTTTAAGTACTCTGTGCCACTGAGTTATGATTAAGGCTCTCCAGTAACCTTATACTACTAAAATTCAAACTCTCACAGTTTGATCAAGCAACTTTACAACTGTAATGAACTAATAACAAGTTTTATATATATATATATATATATATATATATATATATATATATATATATATATATATATATATATATATAAAGCAACGTTGGGTCTGGTTAGTACTTGGATGGGTGACCGCCTGGGAACACCAGATGCTGTTGGCATCCCTACGTGTCAAGTGGGGTTGGTGGAGGATTAGTGCCCCTCCCTGTAAAACAATTAACTCTAAGTCCTTGGCCACCGCGTTTGGGATACATGGCGTCTAGCAATGAATGAATGAATATATATATATATATATATATATATATATATTTGCGAAAGGGGGGGGTCATGTACGCATCCCCCCCCCTCGGTACGCCACTGCTCAGTGAGTAGGAATTAAGTGCAACCGTCATTATTACTTTCAGCATAGTGTTCTTCCTTGAATCGAAGGACTTATCTGGAAGCAACAAGGATAAAATATAATTACGTTAGTCTCTCGAAGAGAAGACCACAGAGAGACATTTTTTTCTTATAACCGACTGATGTACTGTTGTGTCAGGATTAGGTCATGTGCTCTGATGTGCAATAAAGCCAGGGTTTGAAATGTAATCTCGTGAAATGTTATGATCCTGCTTCTGTCTTACCGGATAAAAACTAGTCTGTGAGAGCGTACGATGTTAAAAGTGGCTTGATTACTATATGAAATTAGATTGTGAAAGGGTACAGTGTTAGAAGTTGGCTTTATAACTAGACAGAATTAAACTGTGAGAGCGTACGATGGAAGAAGGATGTTCTATTGCGATGACTGATTAGACTAATCGTCTCTTATAGCATAAGAAGGGTCATTCAAGCGGTATACCTAGAATAAAATAAAAAAGAACTACACACATACCAGACACATTACACTCCATTCATAAGCAAAAAATATATGCAATTAAAGTGCCGCTGTGGGCTTAGGTATTAGAAGTGAGTAAGTTGTGGCCCCTATACATAATTTTGACCCCTTCAGTGCTGTGACGTACCTTTCAGTTCATTTTAAATACCACCAACCATTTTATTCAGTTTTAAAACGATGTCTCAAAGTTAGAGGGTTACTGAAGGCTAAACTTGATCCTCACAGCTTCAAAAGCCTTTCTTTACGTGAAGAAAATCGCATGGAGATGTCAAAAATAAAATACGAAGGTTATCGGATTGACTTATTTGAAAAAGTATTATGCTAGAGATTTCTTTATTCCTGAACGAACTAGTAATATGGTGTCTCAGTATGGACTGACATTTCAGTTTTTTTTACTGAGGCGAAGATTCATTTGATAAGTTGATGATGATTGGCTGAATGCATCATGTCCGAATAATATTTACTAACCCAAATTTCTCCATCGGATATATGTTGTCAATTAATAATAAAGAGATTGTGGAGTAATGTTGCATTCAGCCAATCATCACCAATCAGTCAAGTGCAGCTTCGCCTCGAAAAAAAAAAAAAAAAAAAAAAAAAAAACTGAGTATAGGGGTGCATTTGAATAGGAATGGAGTGTATGAGAGGCGGAGTGGAAGACAGGAAAAAAGGAGAAGTTAAAGTGTAAAAATATATAAGAGAGAGTGGTGTGTCGGAAAAGAGAGATCGTTACTTAGTATGGACTGAAATGCCTGTAGATCATTTTGTTATGGCAAGCCCTTAATGTGTACGGCATTAAGCAATTTATAGGCAAATAGAAAGAGGCACTAAAGTTTGAGTCTCACTACTCAAGCAGCTGAAGAGGCTTAGAGAGGAAGTTCTTTAGTAATTAAACACTTAAGGTGGGATTCTCAGTCGAGCAATGCAATCTATGTCGATACTAAAAATATAAGAAGCAAAATAAAGACTTAATGGGGAGTTTGAAAAATAAATCGTTAAAGAAGAGGTGATAGGAAGCCTCCTTACCCAACGAGAATACGGGACTGAGACTGTGACAACGCCTAGCAGTAAATGTGATGAATTTCTGAGTCCACTTTCAAACGATGGTACGTAGTACTTCACTAGTCGAGTACCGTCCTTAAAAAAAAAAAAAAAAAATCTTACATGACAATACTGAAACACCTTGCTTGTCACGTTTAGCAAGATTCTAGAGTCCATTCTCAATGTCTTGTTCTTTATCACAATGAAATGTACCAATATTCATGTCTGCAATTGTTCTTGTGGTGTCCTTTGGTTAGCACATAATCTCGTGCAGTGCTAAATGAACTAAGACTGCGGATCTATATTAGGGTGGGGGTGGGGGAATTTCGAATGCAGTTGCGTGTACCTCATTTCGTGGTGTGAGCAAATGCCAGGATAGTGAGCCGTTCAGTCTATGATATTCAAAATTAGAGGATTACAAAAGGTGAACGCTGAGGTTTCAAAGTATATCCTTTCGACAAGGAAATGCATGGGAAAGGTTTGATTAAAGTTGTGAACAAACTGACAACATAGTTATGAAGACAGAAGTTCAGCTTGTTCTTAGGTTTGATTCACGGATATCACGCAAAGTAAAATTACAATTATTTATACACTTAACTAGGAAATTACCCATTCGTTTCACTTACCGCTGTTTACATCTGTTATTTATACAGTTAACTGGATACAGCCACTTCTTTCACCTGCTCCTTAAAAATTACTGAAGCTCACCAGAGTCTCCATCCAAGTGGCCGTGAGGGAAGTGCACAAGGAAATCAATCGAGGCCCATCATATATTCTGTGTATATACTGGACTCATGTTTATTCAGGTCGTGTAACGATGTAGAACAAACATATGAAATTCTTACACCTTGCCGTTCTCTCTCTCTCTCTCTCTCTCTCTCTCTCTCTCTATATATATATATATATATATATATATATATATATATATATATATATATATATATATATATATATATATATATATATATATATATATATATATATATATATATATATATATATATATAGAGAGAGAGAGAGAGAGAGAGAGAGAGAGAGAGAGAGAGAGATACCCATCATCCAATCCTATGTCGCCCCATAGAGGAACGTAGGAACCCGGGGCTAGACAAGTTGGTCCTGACTTTTAAAACGAGAGTGACCAGCCTCACTCATCCCTGAGTGGCATTACGTGAGCAATAAACACCAATCAACCCTTGGATATAAACCCATACGGGTTCAATCCAATTGGAGCACCTTAATTTCCCACTAAACCACCAGGCTCCATGATTTGCTATATGGTTACCATCCAGCGTAGAAAATGGTTTCCTAGTGTTCAGGAAACCATTTGGCGTGTCACTTAGTGTAGAGTCACCCATAGGCAGAAGGAAAAGGAAAAAATGAAGAAAAGAAAGACAGAAGAGGGAGTGTAAAGTCTCCCGTAGGCAGAAGACAGAGGAAAGAATGAAGGAAAGAAAGAAGAGGAAGGATGGAAGACAGGAAAGGGCAGACACAAAAAGCAGCGCTACAGTGAGTGAGTGGGTATATATATATATATATATATATATATATATATATATATATATATATATATATATATATATATATATATATATATATATATATATATATATATTGTGTGTGTGTGTGTGTGTGTGTGTGTGTGTGTGTGTGAGTTCCTACTCGGGAAATGGTAAATGAAAGGGAGCTTCTCGGAAACTTTTCTGAAAACGAACCTTGTCATTCTTTATTCGAAGACGACTGCTTTCGACTGGTGACTTAGCTAATGTACTGTGCAAGACTGGAGTTAGTTTTGTACTGTGGTTTGATGTGTGTTGTACTACTGAAATTCTACGTCACCTGCAACTCTTCATGTGTTTAGGAACTCGGAAGTACGGCATGGAATCTATAGTTTAGAGTGTGCTGTCATGGATTTGGTGTTCACTGTCTGTCCAGTGTTTCGTATGTGTTCACAAATGTGCTGTAACGTCTTATGTGCTATTGTTCTTATATGTGTGCTAGATAGTCAATTGCTGCATGTGTTAGGTGTACCAAAAGATCAGTTGTCGTACGTATTCCTTGTGCCATTGGGTTAGATAATTATGGTTTGTGCTGTGTTTTCTTAAGACCTCTTATGATGAAGGTTATTTAAAGAAGGGGCTGTGGTGGTACTGTGTTGTTTAAAGAGTGTTGTGATGTTGTCTTTGCCGTAGAGTCTGCGGTGTTACGGGGTGTGTGTTGTTGTGCATCTCTGGCGTGCGTTTGGCCTCTTCCTTTTGCGTCCCCAGCTTCAACTCTGGTAAATGCTTTCTAATTTAAGAACCAGTATATACTGCAGGGTGTCTATAGTTCATTAGCAATGCCTCAGATGTGTGCTGCAATTTCCTGTGTAGCCGGTGTGTGTGTGTGTGTGTGTGTGTGTGTGTGTGTGTGTGTGTGTGTGTGTGTGTGTGTGTGTGTGTGTTCAGCAGCGATTCTCGTAGGAAGCGATGACGTACAATCGAGATCATTTTTCTTTACTCGTCTGGGAAATGCCGAATAGCTTATCATTATTTCATTTAGCAATATTTCTTTAAGCTTTGACACCGCATCGATTATGGCAGCGTTATGTGTTTATACTCAGTTATTTATAATGATATGCGTTCTCATGCAGTATGTGATGATGTGAGAGGTGTTACATCATCGAGTGTATTTATATTCGATTGTACTATGTGGTACCTTGACGTGTGATACAGAGATTAGTGTCCTGAGAATTCCGATGAGCCCTCAGGGTGTGTTGTAGTATGTATTAAGTGCTTGGTGTATTGGTGCTGCGAGGTGCTCCATGTGCTTTGACTCTGTGTACTGGGTGTTTCTGATGAGTGTCCATGTGTTTCGATAATTGCGTGTTCTTCCTGTCTGACATAGTGTGAAGTGTTCTAGTTTGTGGTATAACGTTTTCTGTAGTATATGTTCAAGTTTTCGTTTACGTGTATGGTGTGTATGTTCGGCCTTTGTTCAGTTGCGTCCTGATGTTGCATGTGGTGTTTTGGTGTAATATGCTGCGTATTGTGTATTCTGGTGCTTGTTCAGAAGTGTGGTGTGTGTGTGTGTGAGGGGGTGGGGGTGGGGGTGGGGGGGGTGTAGCGTGCGTTGATCCAGTGGTGTGTAGTGTTGGATTTACTGTACGGTGTGTGTGTGTGTGTGTGTGTGTGTGTGTGTGTGTGTGTGTGTGTGTGTGTGTGTGTGTGTGTGTGTGTGTGTGTGTGTGTGTGTGTGTGCCCTGAGGGGTTTGTTTTAGTGTACCGTCATCCTGTGCTGTTGGGTGTTGTGCACAGCTTTCTTCGTGTATGTTACAGTACGTTGTGTGTTCTGTTGTGTGTTAAGGTATGAAGTTGGTGTGCAATTAGTCTCTGTATACCCTGGTTTGCGGATTGCTTGTTTCCTGTGTTCTGGTACGAAGTTAAGTGTATGGTGTACAATGCTGTATGCTGTTAGCGTTGTTCCATGTTGAGGTGTTTGTTTTACTCTGAGTGCATCCTGTTTATGCAGAGTGTATAGCGGGATTCTTGCTGCTTGTTTTCTGTATGTGGAATAGCATGTTGTGTACTGTGTGTTTCGAAGTGTTGTTTTAGCGTTATTTCATCCAGTGTATAAAGCGTGTGTTGCGCGATGCTTGCTGCGTGTGTTCTGTCTGATAAGCCTACAACCTCTTATCCCCTTATCCAGAAGCACCCATTTCCTCCTTGCCTGGAGGGTCTTGATATTCAGCGTCACCCTCTTTTGCAAATCGAATCGACATTTTCAGGGTGTCAGTGATGGAGGCCTCGTCGCCGGGGGTGCCTAGAGTCCGGGCCCACGTGAGAGGAATTGAGTAGCCTGGGGGGTTTATCCTTAGGGGACTGGCAAAAAACACCGCTTTCCATTACGATTTTTGTCGTAGCTCTATTTTCTTTTTCCTTTTCTTCTCTTTTTTTTTGGGGGGGGGCCGAGTCTTCAATATATTTTTCACTTCTTTGTTACCACAACGTGATCACATTTTCAAATACTTATTTTTGTCACGCTCTCATTAGACTTTTTCAGTTCTTTTTTTCCCTGCCTGAATAATATACTGTATTCCCTATTTTTAACCGTGATTCTAATTTCATTAACTTGTTTCTCTCATGCGTTGACAATATTTTTATTTATTTTTGCACACATTTAATTATTCCATTAATTTATTTTCCACACACCTTGTTTATATTATAATTTACTATCTGCCGTCTTGTATGTCTATTTATTTATTACCACACTACTTTTTTCTGTGCATTGGTTTATTTTATTTAATCTAAAATATTTCTTAGAAAACATGCATTTTTCGGTGTAAGTTTTCTTGGCATTAGCTGCTTTGGGGTTTATACTTAGGTGAGTCATAAAAAAATGCAATAGAGATTGTGCTTCGAATTGGTTTTGCTTTTTTTTTTTTTTTTTTACATCACTCAGAAAGAGTTTATTTCTGACCTCATTCCAAAAATACGTCTTTTCTTGCATTACAGGTTTCAGAAGGATATACCTTTTCTTTAACACTGAAAAAACTGTTGCCTATCCTTTTTTTAGCCCTGTTATTTAATACTAACCCCTTTTCTATGATGGTGTCATTTTTATTTTCATTCGTGCTAACTCAAGGCGATTTTTATTCAACCCGGAATAGAATTTTCAAACAGGAGACATTAGATATAGCCTTCAGCGGCTCCTCCGCTTTTGGAGTGCTTTTCTTTGTTAAATGAAATTGTCTGTCCGTAGCAGGAGAATGGGATAATGTACGTCATCGTTGTGTAAGAGTTAACTTAGGAACGCAAAATCATTTATAGACGAGGTAAATATTTGTCATTTGAATCGTTGACGGACATCGCATATTATTACAGAACGGCTTGTCTAATCGCGTCACCAAACCCTTTCGTTTCAGCTAATGGCCAGCGATGTTTGGAATGGAGGGTAGCTCTGACTGGTAACTAAGAAGACCCAATTCTTAGTCATAAGAAAAGCTCATCAAATTTTATGCGACCACTACTTATTCCTCAAGTTAAAGGAGTGGCTCACTTACATCAGGTAAAAGCAAACCTGCAATACTGACTGATTAAAGTACACCTTTAATTCCTGCAGCACGAACACATGATATTCATAATATTCTTGATGCATGCAGAGGAATTATGTCGTCTAAGGGAGACCTCCCATGAGAAAGGGATAGGATCTCCATGAGCTCGTCAATACGACGTCTTTCTTCTTTCTCTTCCAATTGTCACCAGATGATTTTGTTCAGATTAGGGGAGACCTTATCTAGTGAAAGGGATTAACACACTTCTTTAGAAAAAAAGTGATGTTGAATATCAGTGAAAGATTTTATTTTCCCTCAAGCATTCAGTATTGTGTATTATCAAAGTCAAAGAGAGGAGCAGCAGATAAGGGACTGTTTACTCTCTTATGGCGAGGACAACTCTGGTAGACTCTTCCAGTTATCAGTATAGATTTTTTTTTTTAACCTGAGGACGATATTAGAAGTCAGAGACTATTAACACTTGTCATTAACTCTCGTGGTCAGGGTAACTCTAGCATTCTATTCCAGTTAGCGCCAAATGATTATATTCGACTGAGAGTGAGTTACAAATCTGACAGTGAGTCACAGATCCTAACAAGTGTTACTAAGAAATGTATGTGGGCTGCCTAGTTTGCAGGAAAAAAAAATAGATTTGTGAAAGACATGGAGTAAGGAAGGAACTCACTTAATCAAATAGTTGAATAGTCTGTGCATCATGGTATGGTCATATTGAGGGATTAGATATAAACTGGGTGATTAAATGCGTATATATGAAAGAGTTCGAGGAGAAGACTAGAGACTACCGTAGCCGTGGTACAAGAAGATGGATGGATGTGGTAAATGAATGTATGAAATAGTAAGGTTTACATGATGAGGTACCAGAACAAATGAAGGATGGAAATGGTTGACGGAGTTTGTATTTAGATATTTTTTATCTCATAGCCAGTTTGAAATTTATTTGTGTGTGTGTGTGTGTGTGTGTGTGTGTGTGTGTGTGTGTGTGTGTGTGTGTGTGTGTGTGTGTGTGTGTGTGTGTGTGTGTGTGTGTGTGTGTGTGTGTGTGTGTGCGCGCGCGCTAGTCAGGTCGGCATGGTGGAATCGATAATTTCGAAGACTTGAATTATGAGTGAATGGATTTCTGGCTAATTTCACCGGGCATCTTGTTAATACTTATCTAAATTCTGCTCTCGCTTCTGGTTGTTTCTGGGTTTCTCTCATCCCATTTACTCCTGCATTTTGAGGGAAATAGGATACTGGCGATTATGATGATAATGTTAAAGAAGATTTTGAAAAAAAATTATCCTAGTGTTTAATTATCTTTTCATCCTAAGTCACTTCCCCTAATATACTAATCAGACATATTCCTTTATTCTCGTCTGGGGTCCACCACTCTTCCTTTTCTTTATCAACTTCAATGGTAAACACCCATTTAGTTATTCTCTTATCTTTGGAATATATCGCATAATAATTTGACAGCAGCTGTGTTCTATCATATGCTTGGCGTGAGATATTATCAAGCAATGAATAATATACACTGGCAGTAAAAGATGAGATTCATAGCTTTGGCTTCGGTACATCGAAATAGAGATTTTCGTTTTCTCTATACCTCGGAGCCAGGAGTGTTCATCAAGGATAACTAGACTTTTATCACCTTCACTGATATTATAAGTGGAAATTAAGGGTATATTTGTTAAATATTCGGTTTACACACATTAAACCATATTCTCGTTCCGATGGTGCTGGAGAGGGACACTTTCAAGTGATGACACCGATCTGGCCGCGTGACTCCGCTGTGCCGTCAAACAAACGTCCCTCAGTTCCCTCTCTATCCCTCAAAAGAAGGATGATGGAATATAGAAGGATAATTTCTGCCTGCAGTCCACTGGGTTCACATCCAGAAAAGTTAAAGGTCGCAACTACTGCTATTCGTCACCGTAGAAGACTAGGACCTCGTCCTTAACATTAAATTTCCGGATAAAGCCCGTCAGTGTTGGGTTGGATCATACTGGCAAACGACGCCACATTAAAATAGGTTCAAGGGGCATAAACAACATCTTCACTGCGAAAAAAAAAAAAAAAAGCTGAAAAGGGAGTGTTAGAAAGCCACCCAGTAGTGAAAGTAGTAGGGAGAACGATATGGGCTCCTCAGTGAATGGAAATCTTATTCTCCTTCAAATTCCTAAGGGAAAGAAAGTAATAAAACGTGTATAATAAATTTACTCATACATTTCGCGAAAAAAAGAAGGAAGCAGGAATCCTCTTTTTGCATTTATCTAAACAGAGACGCGGAAAAATGCACAATTTCACTCTTCTTTAATCTTCCCAGATCTCTCCACTCCTGTCTGCAGAAACACACACACACACACACACACACACACACACACACACACACACACACACACACACACACACACACATACATACATACAAACATACAGACAGAAACCTCTCTCTCTCTCTCTCTCTCTCTCTCTCTCTCTCTCAAGAGTCTGGACTCACTTTACCTCTCGTCCACTACTTCAGCCCCACAAGCCTCGTGCAACGTTGTAATGAAGTGACCTACTCAAAAATGTCAACTCTCTCTTCAAAAATAAGAGAGAGAGAGAGAGAGAGAGAGAGAGAGATAGGTAGTAGCAATGGTAGCTTAAGTAAATACAGTAGCAGCAGAATTAGTAGTGGTAATCGTACTTATGGTAGTCACCGCTATAGAGGTAACTGGAAGGTGTAGTACTGTAGTTGGAGACCTAGACGGATTTGTGATGTCTCTGTAACTACGACTGAATTTGTTGTTGGTGTTCTTGTTGTATTAGTAGTGAGGTGTAAGTGACTGTTCATAGCGTAAATAGCAAGTAATACACACACACACACACACACACACACACACACACACACACACACACACACACACACTCACTCCAACACACATTCACAGAGAAATCCCCCCACAGACACGCATTCACTCCAACATACATACGCAGAGAAAACCATCCACCCACCCACTCACACACACACACACACACACACACACACACACACACACACACACACACACACACACACACACACACACACACACACACACACACACACACTCCAACATAAATACACAGCGATAACCGCCCTCCCACACCCACCGACCCACCCATCTATCCACCCACCCACCTATCCACCACACACACACACACACACACACACACACACACACACACACACACACACACACACACACACATTCCAACATAAATACACAGAGATAACCGCCCACCCACATCCACCGACCCACCCACCTATCACACACACACACACACACACACACACACACACACAATAGTCCATGTGTCTGTCTGTCGTCTGCCAGAGTTTCTCTTACACACACACACACACACACACACACACACACACACTCTCCAACATAATTACACATAGATAATCACCCACCCACATCCACCGACCCACCCACCTATCACACACACACACACACACCACACACACACACACACGCAGCGTACCAGTCCCCTCCTCTCTCTCTCTCTCTCTCTCTCTCTCTCTCTCTCTCTCTCTCTTCATACTACACTCAAGGTCTCCAAGATGAACTCATTAGCCCAGCCCCAGCACAAAGGGATGTAATTTGGGACGCTCAGGTTACAATACTCATCAAGATTTAATCACCCACACTTTACGGAGAATCAGCCGTTGTGTCGCTATGTTGCTTGCGTGGGGTAATTTAGTTTACTGTAAATTTAGGCCAGAATCCGGTTAGGTTAATTTAGGTTAAGCTTGGTTAGGTTTAATTATGGGGGAAGCGTTTATCACCCACTCTTTTACGTAATATCAGAAATTTTAATCCTACGAAGCCTACTTGCGTTTGATTTGGTCTAGTTTAGAATAGCATTAGCCTATTTGTGCATATATAGGGTGACCAAAGTATCCGCTCGTATACTATTGGAGTTACTCATTAAAGATACTGGAGTAAGTGAAGAATGAAGATCAGTTCCTTCAGTTTTTTCGATATCTACGTCATGCGTCTGTTCACCATCTTTATATCAACAGTTACTTGAATCATAAGTTTCTATTCTATAGTCGGTTTGCTCGGATTATGGAAGAGGATATTAATTACTTCAAACAACAGATACCTGCCTTCATAGAGGTGGTGTCACAACATGTGGAGGTGTAGGAGGGCTACTGGGCCTTGGGATAGGCCACTGCCCCCAAGAAATAGGCCCTGAGCCTTTGCCCAGAGTCGGACACGTAAAAAAAAAAGAAACAAATGCTGAACTGTGGATTAAAAGCAACTTTTGTGCTCTTTTCACGCTAACTTGTCCTATACCGTACTTTCAAATCTTTTGCAGCTTACTTCACTTAGCTCAGAGGAAAAAAAAAAAAGACAATGCCACTGTTCTACTTCCTAATCATCATACTTCTTCGTGACTAATATCCTATTCCAGTGTTAATCTCATGTTACAACTCGTCATGCACGATGGGGAGATGACGAATTTAGGTTAAGTTAGAGTGAAAACACTATAGTCTAGTTCGTTTTGTTTTTTTATTTCCATTCCATTATCGTATTCTGCACGGGGACAGAATGATATCCCCATCAAATGTTAAACGCTCACTAACTCTGGCCGCGTTAAACCTGAGCTTCACTCTTCCTTGCCCATTTAAAGTTTACAGTTAAAACAGTGAAAAAAACATAACCTCGATACTCTTAAAAAAAAAAAAACGAAGGAATTGTTCTACATATTTTTAAAATACATTTATTAAGTAATTTGTAATAATATTCTAAAAAATGGTCAACGGCTTTTGGACACCTTGTATATGGAGAGGCAGCGTTTATCGTACGTCAAGTTTCACGGATTCACTGAAATCGCATCCAGAAAGCTCCCATCGTTCTCCCTCCCACTTTCTCTCATTCATATCTCCTCCTCTTTCCATGAAGTCTCTGGCTTTCTAGTAACATAGCCAGCTTTGAAAATGGTCTGTGGTGATGTTCTTGTCAACAAACGTGGATGGATTAGAAGAAAGGACATATTGTACTTTTTTTTATTTGTTTTAATTTGCGGCAGATACGTTTTGAATGTACGGTACATGAATTAAACGCGTGATCCGTATGTGCCACACTCATATAAGCTGTGGGGATAGCCAGGAGATCAAAGTGCTGGTGAAAAGAGCGCAGATATAACTGTTTCATGTGTGTGTGTGTGTGTGTGCGTGTGTGTGTGTGTGTGTGTGTGTGTGTGTGTGTGTGTGTGTGTGTGTGTGTGTGTGTGTGTGTGTGTGTGTGTGTGTGTGTGTGTGTGTGTGTGTGTGTGTCCACTTCTGTATTTCCAAGTAAAAATATTGCAATTATCTAAATTCCTAATTATTATCATGGGGCATCTTGAGCTGTTAAGAGACACAATTCAAGAGTTGTACAATCAACCATGTTGGCTACAGAAAAAAAGTTTAAACTTTTCTGCAACAAGTATAATACCTCTTCTGCATGTGTCAGATTTGACTACAACTTGTGAATCATTCGTCAGTGGAATCTTGGGCGATCATAATATGACCCTTATGATATACGTTTTCAAAAGAAATAAAAATGGGGAAACTGGTGATGAGCGGATGCCTCATAGCGTCAAGGAAGATCGGACCGCCATTCTGATTCCCACTGTTGCTTGGGAAGCTAAGCGGCATGGTGAATCATATACGGTTGCTGCAGCTGCAACATTGATTGACTATGGGGTTATTTGTTTAAATGATCAAGTAAACCTAAAAATCACGACAAAGAAATAAGAACAAGCCAAAAAATACAAAAGTAACAGTAACTTAACATGATGCAGAAGTCGTTTTTTTTTTTTTTTAATGGGTGGAGAGACATGACAATGGTTTATGAATAAACCAGGAACAAATAGCACTGTACATAGAAAGCTGAAGGGTACTGTATTATTTGCTGGTCGGAAAGTCTGGAATCTTCTCTTTGTGTCACCTCACACTGGAAAGAATAACCGGCACCGCCACTGCAGGTGGACCTCAGTGGAACAGTGCACCTATAATAGAGTTGTTTGGGTCACCCTTTGCCGTGATTAATTTTCAGTCTACATTTTAATGCACTCCCGCTGCACCATTTGTGCAAGGAAATCTTCGGTCCAACACAATCTGCAGTTCGGTAGAATGGGCATGTCAGTAAAGTCTCAGCACATGTGAAAGTTTGCCACATTCCTGTAAAGGAATTCAGTGTATTTTTGGTGGTCATTCTATTCAGAGTATCAATCTTATTGAAAGGAGTCGTGGTCAAGCTTACCTCTAAAGGGTTATAAAATCAAAATGGACTGGTATCAGTAGTGAAGAGCAGCCTGGACCAGTCTCCCATGAAGAATGGATCACAGCTGCCAGCAGTATGGTGATGGTGCAGAAGTGATGACCTGTATTCATCCATACTGTTTTTCACTCTCCACTGTCTGGTTCAGCATTAAGAGCCATCCTAATTTTATAGATGGCTCAAACCTTTTCGTGGAGCAAATCAAACTACTATATTCTCACATGGCTTGTGATCCACAGAGATACATATTGGTCTTACCCTGAAATGTTTTTACTGGCAATTCCTGCGGATGCAGATCAGGCTAATCGAAACTGGCCATTGATCTAATCAAGACCATTCGACGAGCTTCCAAACTTGCTCAGTTGTAAATCGGAGAATTTCGGCCACCAAAGACAACCGCGCTCTCAGTAACTAACTTATCTCCTTCTATTTCCACGAGTGGAGGAGTGCACAAGGGAGCCACCATTCATGCTGCGGCTCTATGTCAAAAAATCAGTAAAATCGCTAAAGCGTCACTTGTGGTCAGGTTATCATGTCATTCCCAAGGAGTAGAACACTGTCATAGGCTGTTAACTGAAGCATATGGTACAGTATATGGAAAGGATTCAAGTGATGGTTACATAGATCCATAATTGAATCCGTGACTTTCTCCCATCATTCAAAACTAATCAAGATTTTAATCTATCGTTCACTAAATAACACCCTACCTACCCTCAGTACATATTTTTCAATTTAACTTTGACTACTAAATTCCTTTCTATTTTTTTTTCTAAAGGAATGTGCGCTGCCAGAGAGCAAAGTAGGCATTGAATGGCTGTCTGTAACTGTAATAGTATATTTCACGATTTTTTTCACGTGAAAACAATGTTGCACTTGTCACAAAAAAATATCTTCAGTATTTTTGTACTTAGGGAGGCACATTATACATTAACTGAAATGTGCCTCTTGATCTGTTACACTTTGTCACGACACTACGTGCTATATATTTATCATACACCCATGAATATATAAAGAGGTATAGGAAAAATACAGAATCGTGCGCACATTTGACGCAAAAACGATCTGGCACCAAGGTCGATGATCACTGAAAAATACCCGATGAATTTATCCATCTTTGGTATATTTGTTTTGATGAGGATTCCATGCATCACTTGATTGTGATATTTCCTAATGGGTACTATTTTTATCTTTATATTCAAATATTTATAGATCAATCTTCTTGGGACTTCGTAAATTGTATTGGCCATATTGGGGTGTCATCGGGCCCCACCTGCGGGATACTTTTTTTGATCGACTTTACAGTTACACAGTATCCAGTCGCGTTCGTTCAAGATTACATTGGAACCAGTTGTTTTAGTGCGGACTGCGCCATATACTGTGACTTTCGTTTAAGCTAACGCCCTGTCTGGCCGAACAAAGCTGCGAGCTGTATTGTATTGGACGGTCATGTCATTTATTCAAATCTGTCATTTTCACGAAGATAATATTTTATTCTCTACTCAGTAGCATACAAGCATACCTTAAACGTTGTTGTTTCTTACGCTGAGTGTTATACATATTAATATAAGTGTGCGATTATATCGGCATATGCTCCACAGGCAGGATTGGATGAGCAGAGAAAGATAGATTTTGGGATGATTTAATACGTGTAGTGGGTGGTATGCGGGATGATGAGATAGTGATTTTGGGAGGGGACTTAAATGGTCATGTAGGTGAAGCAGCACAAGGTTATGAAGGAGTGCATGAGGGATGTGCGTATGGTCTAAGGAATGCAGAAGGGGAAAGGATACTCGAGTTTGGGGAGGCAACGGACATGATTGTGTGCAACACATATTTTAGGAAAAGAGACAGTAGGTTAATTACGTATAAGTCTGTGGGAAATAGCACTCAGATAGATTATTTTCTGGTTAGGAGAGCCGATAGGAGGTTAGTGAGGGAAGTTAAAGTTATAGGAAGTGAGGAGTGTGTGCAGCAGCACAGACTATTGATTTGTGATATGGTGCTTAAAGAACAAGTGATGAAAAAGAGGACTTATATACCTAGGAGGAAAATATGGAAGCTGAAAAACCAAGTAGTAAGGGATGCCTTCTATAGCGAGTTGAGGAGAGTGGTGGCTGAACAGGGAGCTGTAGACAGAGGCGTTAATGAACAGTACAGAGCCCTCAAGAACAATTTCTTGAGAGTTACTGATGTAACATGCGGTTGGACAAGAGGACCACCAAGACATAAAGTAACTTGGTGGTGGGATGAGGGTGTAGAAGCTGCAGTTAAGGAGAAAAGAAGGCTTTTCCGGGAATGGAAGAAGGGTGGTAGCAAAGAGGAATATTTGGCTGACAAGCGTAGGGCTAGAAGAGAGGTATACAGGGCAAAGTCTGAGTCACAGAGACTTTTACTTGATAACCTAAATCATGGTGAAAGGAAAAATATGATATTTAGGGTGGCAGGTCAAGTGAAGAGGGATAATCGGGATATTATAGGTGAGCAGTGTGTGAAGAATGATGAAGGAAGGGTAGTGGTGAACAGTGAGGATATTAAAGATGCATGGAGAGAGCATTATAACCGGTTGTTGAATGAGGAGTTTGACTGGGACAGGGAAGGTTTGGAGCCAGCAGATCCAGTGTCTGGCCCTTGGCCTTTGATTGATACTGCTACTGTGAGTGAGGCAATAGGCAGGATGAGGGTGGGGAAGGCAGCAGGTGTGTCTTGGTTGACTGCCGAAATGTTGAAGGCCTCTGGCGATGTAGTGGTGAGTTTAGTCACTGACCTGATAAATAGGATTATTTATGAGTGTGTTGTCCCAGATGATTGGCCGAAGAGTGTAATTGTAAATGTGTATAAAGGGAAAGGTGATGCCCTGGAAAGAGGAAATTATAGAGGTATAAAGCTTATAGATCAGATAATGAAGGTAATGGAGAGAGTTTTAGAAGGTATGCTTAGAGAAAGAGTGAATATTGATGAGATGCAGTTTGGGTTTATGCCAGGTAGGGGGACCACTGATGCCATATTCATTGTTCGTCAGCTTCAGGAAAAATATATTGGTAGGAGAAGGGATCTTTATTTTGTTTTTGTTGATTTGGAAAAGGCTTTTGAAAGAGTCCCTAGAGAGGTGGTGAAGTGGGCAATGAGAAAGCTTGGCTTGGAGGAGTGGCTGGTTAGGGTGGTTAAGGCTATGTATGTGGGTGCTCACACCCAGGTAAGAGTGAATGGCGATTTGAGTGATGAGTTTTCCGTGAATGTTGGTGTGCATCAGGGGTCAGTCTTGAGTCCCTTGTTGTTTATCATGGTACTTGAAGCCCTTTCACGTGACTTTAGAAACGGACTTCCGTGGGAGTTGTTGTATGCTGATGATTTGGTGTTGATTGCAGAGAACGAAAGGAAGGCGGAGGAAAGGTTTAGGAAGTGGAGAGATGGTATGGGGCACAAGGGTTTAAGGGTAAATGCAGATAAAACAAAAGTGATGATATCTAGGGTTGGTGGCGGCAGTACTGTCAAAGACGAGGGAGAGTGGCCATGTGCAGTTTGCCACAAGGGCGTGGGAAGTAATTCCATCTTGTGCGGTGTGTGTGATAAATGGGTGCATAAGAGATGTAGTCGTATCAGAGGTAGACTGCGAGATAATGCTGATTTTATGTGTACGGCGTGTCGGGGTGAGCAAGTGGAGATTGTCAGACGTGAAAGTATTGAACGTGCTGGTGAATCTCTTGAGTGTGTGGAAGAGTTTTGTTATTTGGGAGACATGTTGTGTGCTGGAGGTGGGGCTGGAGCTAGCTCTGTGGCTATGGTGAGAAGTGGTTGGAAGAAGTTCAGGGAGCTCTTGCCTCTCCTGACATTGAGAGGACTCTCACTATGTGCTAAGGGGTCTTTGTATGCAGCATGAGTTAGGAGTGTAATGCTGTATGGTAGTGAGGCCTGGGCAGTGAAGGAGGAAGATTTTCGCCGGCTCAGACGTACAGAAATGACAATGATTAGGTGGACGTGCAGTGCGTCCCTGTGTCCAAGGCCTGGAGAGGCTGGGTTTACGATGGAAGAGTTGAGAGGTAGGATGGGACTGGAGTGTATTGGTGTTGTGATGAGGAGAGGTAGCTTGAGATGGTTTGGACATGTGGAGAGGATGGGGGATGATAATTGGGTGAGGAAGGTGAGAAGTGTTAATACTGGGGGTGGGGTTATGAGGGGTAGACCAAGAAAGACATGGGACGAGGTCATTAAATGTGACCTCAGGGTTAAGGGACTGAACAGGGAGGCTGCAATGGATCGTGCAGCATGGAAAGCCGCCATTAGGTGACCAAGGCCGACAGATGCATGTATGTTGGAGCCTTTAAAAACGAACGAAAACGAACATCGTACTTCTTTGGCATACCAGGTATGTCATGATTTCCATCATAATTCCCCTTCTTTTTAATTTCAGTAATTCTGCA
>NC_137033.1:10812395-10887395 GCF_032717465.1 Coenobita brevimanus
GTCTCTTTATATATATATATATATATATATATATATATATATATATATATATATATATATATATATATATATATATATATATATATATATATATATATATATATATATATATATATATATATATATATATATATATATATATATATATATATATATATACCATAGCACTAGCCGTGTGTCTGTGTGTGTGCATTTTGGGCAGCCGAAACTACACATTCAAATCGCACCAAAATTGGCACAAAAATCGCAAACAGTTCGCTGATGTGAAAAAACTTGGTCCTATCACGATTGAAAAACTTTTACTATATTTAATGAGCGATCATATTTTGACCACAAAATGCTGCTCCCCAAGCACGGCATAGGATCTCCGTAGAATTTTTTGCCCAGAGGTAGGACTAAAATAAACTGTACCAGTAGCCGTGTGTTTGTGTGTGTACTTCGGACTTGCGTTCGGACAGCTTGGGTTTCATTCCCGAAGCTGCAAATAACATGATCAATTGGTTAGCTGCAAAAAATCAAAGTGACAACGTTAGACTAGAACACCACATAAATGGGACTTGGATTATTTGAAATGATTGCAACGCGTGCGCGAAGCGCGAGGAAATGAGTGAGAAGCACGAGGAAACCAGTCCGAATCACGAAAAAGCGAGTGAGAAAGCGTGAGCCATCCGCAGGAGCAAGTGCGAGGGGCCCGAAGGGCCCACGAGCAATTCCAATATACTATAGCACTACTCGTGTGTGTGTGTGTGTGTGTGTGTGTGTGTGTGTGTGTGTGTGTGTGTGTGTGTATTTTGGGCAGCTGAAACTACACATTCAAATCGCACCAGAGTTGGCACAAAAATTGCAAAAAATTCGCTAATGTGAAAAAACTTGGTCCCATCACAATTGAAAAACTTTTACTATATTTAGTGAGCGATCACATTTTGACCAAAAATCGCTGCTCCCGAAGCACGGCATACGATTTCCGTAGAATTTTTTGCCCATAGGTATAACTAAAATATATTAGAGCAGCGCAAGAGCCCTCCGCAGGAGCAAGTGCGAGGGGCGCAAAGGGCCCACAAACAGTTGTCTAATATACTATAGCACTAGCTGTGTGTGTGTGTGTGTGTGTGTGTGTGTGTGTGTGTGTGTGTGTATTTTTGGCAGCCGAATCTACACATTCAAATCGCACCAAAATTTGCACAAGAATCGCAAAAAAATCTCTGATGTAAAATAATTTTGTCCCATCACGATTGAAAACTGTTACTATATATAATGAGCGATCACATTTTGACCAAAAAACACTGCTCTCGGAGCCCGGCATAGGATCTCCGTAGAATATTTTGCCCAGAAGTAGAACTATAATAAACTGTAGCAGTAGCCGCGTGTCTGTGTGTGTACTTTGGACTTACGTTCGGACAGTTTGGGTTCCATTCCCGAAGCTGCAAATAACACGATCAATTGGTTAGCTGCAAAAAATCCAAGTGACAACGTTACACTAGAACAGCACATAAACGCGAGAGCCCTCCGCAGGAGCAAGTGCAAGGGGCCCGAAGGGCCCACGAGCACTTGTGTGTGTGTGTATATATATATATATATATATATATATATATATATATATATATATATATATATATATATATATATATAATATAAGGGCAAGCTATGTACAGGTATGTGTGTTTCTCTCTGTGCGTTTGTTCTTTGCTTTCACGAGAACAGTAATAGATATCGGTCCAATTCTTCTTGCGTTAGTTAGGGATAAGTCCAGGGAGTGTCAGAAAAATACCAAGCAATAATTCATGCGATCGCGTGCAAAGCGACGGCATGAAATCATCGGAAATCGGCACACGCGAAAATATGCGAAAATCGATTTTTCGACTTAGTGGTCAGGACTCGCCATTGTTGGCTCAATAATGGCATGGAAACGAAGTTAAAGGTATTTGCAAACATTTTGTAATAGTATATAGATAGAAAGATAGATAGTTATAGATATAGATATAGATATAAATATAAATAGATAGATAGATAGAGAGATAGAGGGATAGATTTCCAGTTTTTATCTCTCCACCTGCATTCCACATTCCCTCAGACACGTATTCCTAAATTATCTCCATCCATTAAAATATTGCTATTTCATCCCCGTACATTAATTTCCATCATGATTCAGCTCTCCTTATTCATTTATCTCTCATTTACACATGCCGATTCACTCATTTCTGAATCATCTCTGCTCATGTATTTACTCGTACTTCTTAATCGTCTCTTCTTATTCATATATTCGCAATTCACCTCTTTCTATTTGTTTATTTCTGCTTGATCTCCTTGGTAAATTCTGTGCAACAGAGGATGAGACTCGAAGCCCGTCTGCCAACACTATCTGCACCTCGACCACAAACCTGTATTGATAACCGGGTGAGAGAGGATTGAAACAAATGGCCGAAGCGTGGGCGAGGTGGGGTAGGGGGCTGTGTTTTATCGCTGTCTGTGATTGTGTGTGTGTGTGTGTGTGTGTGTGTGTGTGTGTGTGTGTGTGTGTGTGTGAGTGAGTGAGAGTATGATTCAATGTTACAGAGAGGAGGGCTAGCAGGGATATGAGGGAAGGCTGATTAAGTTATAAATAACTGACTGCATGTTTCTTAATTTACAGTGGTGATTATAACTGTCATTTTCAGTTAACTAATCAAAGACTTATTCTGTCATAATCAAATTCTAATTTAGTAAATGAACGACAGTCCCTCCCACAACTCTCTCTCTCTCTAGATAGATAGATAGATAGATAGATATAGATAAATAGATAGATAGATTGACTGATTGATAGATAGACAGATAGATAGATAGATATATCATCATCATCATCATCAGCCGTTTGAGTGTCCACTGCAGGACCGGCCTATCCCGACTGAAGTGGGGACGATACAGCCAATGTATCCCTACAAAGTGGCTTCGGCTGTCTGACAGAGATAGTATGTAGGGTAAGAAGTGCTTGTAAGCGTAACTGTAGTGTTGGAGTTGCTTTGAATGTGTGTGTAGTATGTGAACCAAGTGTAATCGGCCCGCGCAAGCCGACTGGGTGCAAGCATAGTTTATAGCACACGACACTGGCTCAACCACAGCACCCCTTACGTCCGCCAAAGCAGTACGTGGCCGGAAGAACGCTCCCAAAGTTCATTACCCTGGCGGGAAGCGAACCCTCGTTCTTCCATGTACGAAAATGCACACTTTACCACTGTATTATGGAGGTTTCATATATATATATATATATATATATATATATATATATATATATATATATATATATATATATATATATATATATATATATATATATATATATATAATCAACTATCGTGTTTGTTACCGTTGTATTCTTCATCATCATCATATTCGTCTTACCTGTTTTTTTCATAATCCCACAGAACTGGAGATGTAGATTATGGACCCTGGATATAATTCGGGAGATAAATAATGAACAGAGTTTTATATTTTTGTATGTCTAATCTTCTCCTCTCTCACAAATCATCGTTACTTGCAGCACGACTGTTGAGCGGAGGAGGAGCGACACTCATCCAACTCCAGTTATTTTTCGACTTTTGGATTTACGTGAGCAATGCATTCTGTTTCCCTGTGTCAGGAATAAGATTTCACCGAACTTATTAGTAACTGCATTTTTAAATTCAATGTCCCTACTGTGAGAAATCATAGTGGTCCCTCGAGTTAAACCCCTTCGATATGATAACGTACTTTTGATTTTATTCTTGTTACCTCCAAACGGTCCTATTCTGATTAGGCGAGACCTTTATACCGAAAGAATAAAAGAAGGCTGTACTTGATCTCGATTGTTTAATGTCTCTCTCAGTTCGAACAGAATCGTCTGAAGGTAACAAGGTTAAAGCAAACAATGCGTGTTATATCAAGAAGTTCGCGACTATGCACTGCAAATCTTTATAAGTCATAGTGTCATTGGGAGTGCTGCTTGGCCGAGAAATTCCATCGTTCGCTAAATATTCCTTCGTCCTCCGAGCATTCCTTCGTCCTTTAAATATTCCTCAGTTCTTTAAATATTCCTTCGCCCTCTAAAGATTCCTTCGTCCTCTTGTCAACCCGAGAACAGATGCGTTGGTAGCGTGTGACTCCATGCCTTTGTTTCCTCCATTTTATCTCCAGGTACCCTCCTTCGTTCCTTCCATCTCCTTTGAACCTCCTGCCAACTTCCCCTTCACTCTTTCTTCCCTCCCTCTTTCTCACCCCCGTCTACTTCACCTCCCACTGCCGTCCCTCGCTTTTTTTACTCTCACTCCTTCATTCGTCCGTTCACTTTCCTTCCTCACTCCTTTCTCTCCTTTAACATCCCTTTCTCTATCCTTCTCTCCTGTTACCTTAGTTTCTCTCTTTCCATTCACACTCATTTATTTTCATTTCCCTCCTCTCTGTGCGTCCCAATTCCTATGCCTTATTTTTTCCCCTCACTCTCTTCACCTATCCCTTCCTCTATCACTTCTACATATCTTTTCTTCCCTCCCTCCCTTCCTCTCTTCCCTTTCTAATTTTCTCCCTTCCATAATGGCTCACTTCTCTCACTTTCTCTGTGATTTCCTGTCATTTTTTACCACCTGTTATTTGCCAATTGTCTCTTTCTTTAACCTCTATAACTGTCTGCTTTTTCTGTCCACTCAGCACTTACACCGCTTTGCTCTCTCTCTCTCTCTCTCTCTCTCTCTCTCTCTGTTAACCACACACACACACATCAATCTTTCTTTGCGTGCGCGTTCTTCCTTGTTTATCCTTATCTCCTCCTTCACCTCCCTGTTTATATCACTCTTCTTCCTCGTGTGTGGCGTCTTTCTTTTTTCCCCTTTCCTCGTTTCTCTCCCTCTCCCACTCCTCACCATGTCACTCGCACACTTTCCCCTCTCATTCTCTCTGATTACCCTCCTGTCTTCCATTCTCTCTCTCCCTCTCTTTTCTCTCATATTTATTAAAGTCTTTCCTTTATTCCTCACTCTCTTCTCCACCATTCCGTATTCTCTACTCTGTTTTATTTGTGTGTGTGTCTGTCTGTCTCTCTGTTTATCTGTCTGTATGTCTGTCTGTGTCTGTCTGTCTGTCTGTCTTCTGTCTGTCTTCTTTCTGTCTGTCTGTCTGTCTGTCTGTCTCTCTGTCTCTCTGTCTCTCTCTCTCTCTCTCTCTCTCTCTCTCTCTCTCTCTCTCTCTCTCTCTCTCTCTCTCTCTCTCTCTCTCATTGTTTCCATTTTCTGGTCTCTTTATTCCGAGTTTCTTTTCCTATCTTTCTGTACCTTCATTCCCCTATCTCTAATTATCTTCCCCTTCCCTCGACTCCCTTCTTTTTTTTTTTTTTTTAATCCCACCTCTCTTTTTTCCTGCCTTTTTCCCTCGCGTTCTCTCTCGCCCTTCCTAGCCTTCCATCTCCCTAAATTTTTTTCCTCTCACGTCCGTAGCTTCACCATTCTTCCTTCCAGTGTTTTTCTCTGTCTCCTCCTCCCTCGCTCTTGTACATCTTCTTTCTCCTTTGTCAGTTCTCTCTCTCTCTCTCTCTCTCTCTCTCTCTCTCTCTCTCTCTCTCTCTCTCTCCCTCAATATATATATATATATATATATATATATATATATATATATATATATATATATATATACACTGTGTATCTATATGTCTGTGTATCTGTCTGCCTATATCTGTCACTCTTCCTCTCACGCTTTTCCCCTTCCTCCTCTCTCGTCTCACTGCTCTTTCTTTCCTTGAGCTTTCTCTGTTCCTTCGTTATTGTTCTTCCCTCTCTCGTCTTTTATGTTCCTTTTGGCTGTTATCTTATTTTGTCTGTCTACAGTTCCTTCTCCGAATTATCTATTTCAATTTTTCCTTGCTTATCCCACGTTCTTTATGATCTCTCCTGATATTTTAATTGTCCCTCATCTCAACTTCCTTGCACATCTCCCGTTCCTCCTCTTACCTTCTCTTCATATCTTTCTTCAGCTTACTCTTTGCATTCTCTCTCTCTCTCTCTCTCTCTCTCTCTCTCTCTCTCTCTCTCTCTCTCTCTCTCTCTCTCTCTCTCTCTCTCTCTCTCTCTCTCTCTCTCTCTCTCTCTCTCTCTCTCTCCTTCAATCCTTTCTTCCGTTTTCCTCTCCTTTTCCTTTTCCCTACTTCTCCCCCTTTTCATTTCCTTCTTCCTTTTCTTAAATTATTCTTTTTGTTTTATCAGGTTATTTCTTCTTTTCTACGTCTCTTCCTTTATCCATATTATTTTTTGGTCATCATTATCCCATTTTAATTTGATTTCATATTTTTTTTCTTATATTCGTCCTTTTGTCAGTCTTCATTCTTTTCCTCCTCCTCGCACACCATTTCACTCTCCAGCTTCTCCCTCCTTGTTGTCTTGCACTATTGTTGAGTCTGCCTTTTACCCTCCTGGTATTTCTTGGTTCTCCTTACCTACTTCATCTTTGTGTATTGTATCTCTGTTTCTTTTTGGTCTGTCTCTGTCTCTATATCTCTGTCTCTCTGTCTGTCAGTCTGTCTGTCCCTGTCTTTGTCTCTGTCTCTGTCTTTGTCTGTCTGTCTCTCTGTCTGTCTGTCTGTCTTTGTCTCTGTCTCTGTCTGTCTGTCTGTGTCTGTGTCTCTGTCTCTGTCTGTCTGTCTGTCTCTCTGTCTCTCTCTCTCTCTCTCTCTCTCTCTCTCTCTCTCTCTCTCTCTCTCTCTCTCTCTCTCTCTCTCTCTCTCTCTCTCTCTCTCTCTCTCTCTCTCTCTCTCTCTCTCTCTCTCTCTCTCTCTCTCTCTCTCTCTCTCTCTCTCTCTCTCTCTCTCTCTCTCTCTCTCTCTCTCTCTCTCTCTCTCTCTCCCTCTCTCTCTCTCTCTCTCTCTCTCTCTCTCTCTCTCTCTCTCTCTCTCTCTCTCTCTCTCTCTCTCTCTCTCTCTCTCTCTCTCTCTCTCTCTGCACGTCCTCCTCCTCCTCCTCCTCCTCTTTCCGTGTTAACCATTTTGAACAAAAAAAATGTGACTTACACTTTTTGGTGCCATTTTACAGTCGATTTCATTCAACCTAAGAGACTCCTTTAAAGACAGAGGGATTAAATACAGTCTTCAGTAATCCTTGACTCCTAGCTGACTCTTCCTTGCTTAAAAAAAAATCTCCAAGCAATAGGAAGTATAAGAGAAAGACGGCGTCACTGGATTCAAGGATTTAACCATTCATTTCCTTCTCTTCCCTTCTCCTTCTTCCCTCTTCCTATCTTCCTTCCTTCATCCCATAAGAAATATATTAATGAAGGCGTCACCGGATATAAGGAGTTAGGCATTCACTTCTCTCTTTTCCTACCTCTTCCTTCCCTCTTCCTATTTTCCCTCCTTCCTTCCACCCCTTTCTTCCTATCTTGTCCCCTGTCTCTCCTCCCCTCCTTCCCCTGCTCTACTCTGCTTTCCACTCCACTGGGCCAGCATCATTGGGAACTTACAGTTTGGAGGGATAAGCAGTCTCTGTCCCCGTAAGCACACACACACACACACACACACACACACACACACACACACACACACACACACACACACACACACACACACACACACACACACACACACACACACACACACACACACACACACACACACACACACACACACACACACACTCACACTCAACCACATACGCACAGACATATATACACAATCATACATAGGCACACAGCACATCACAACACGTTTCTCTTTCTCTCTCTCTCTCTCTCTCTCTCTCTCTCTCTCTCTCTCTCTCTCTCTCTCTGTTAACCACACACACACACACACACACACACACACACACGCTCGATATTCCATGCCCTGCCTTCCATGTACCACTTCGATATTCCTTGTTATGTTTCGATATTCCTGGCTGTAGCCTCATATTCCTCTGCTATGAGTTGATATTTCTCCTTATGAGCCAACGCGTGTCCGGTATTGTGTGCTGCAGCTTATTATGCATGCTTTCTGCCTCAATTTCTTCAGTACCATAACGTGTTCTTCATGTTAGTCTTGCATTCTCGACGTTATTATTATTATTATTATTATTACAACTACTACTACTACTACTACTAGTAATAGTAGTAGTAGTAGTAGTAATAGTACCTTTAGAGAGGCTTCTCGAATAAAAGGTTTTCGACGTAGCGTCCATTAATTATTTCACTGCTCGAGGTCGGCAATAATTTAAAGAAAATGGTCTAGAAACAATAAGAATGATATATAAACTAACGAACACTCAAGGAATGCAACCCCTCGACCACCGGCTTGTCTAAAGGCAGAATTATGTGACTGTGCTCTATGACCTTGACCTTCCACACATTACACTCAAATGCAGATTACTTAATTCCTTCTTCCTTCCACCAACCCTGACATGATAAAATATGTTTGAGTTGCCTTTGCCCAGTGACCTTGACATTTGACCCGTTCCTGCGACGTTGAATATTGTCTCAATGTTTTTGAAATCGAATCACCTTGTCGTTCATATTATAACATGAACACTTCCCTTCCACAAAGTGTACTTTACTTTAGATTAAAGCCGCTGAAACTGATCTTTTGTCTGTATGATAGGAAATAAAAACTGTTAGTATTTGGGGTAACTCTCAGGTCATTCTCCAGATTAGATCGAAATCAGATACAAAAATGTTTTAGCAATTTTGACTCATATACGTGGGATGAACTTTGACCTTTTTTGTGAGTTTGACCTCTCATTATTCTCAACATTAGATCTTTCTTTTCTTCCCTGACCCCTAGCCCATCCACCAAGTTTGATGCAAATCCAGCCAAAACGATATTAATTGTCCTTTGACCTTTTCCTGTGGCCTTAACCTATTATTGTTTTTTGAAGTCGATTCCTTTATATTCTTGCTTTATCTTCATCCATTCCATGAAGTTTAACTTAAAACTAATAAAAACTGTTACATTGACCTTGTCCCCAGACCTTGAATTGACCTGTTCTAACAAACAATAGGTATACTCTCTGTATGATCCTTAACCTTTCCACCAAGTTTGGCTTTAATTTGATGAAAATTATTAGTTTTCTCTTTTACAAATGCAAAAGCTGTTCGAATTTAGGCCTGGCTTTGTGACCATTGGCTTTGGTTATTCTAATAACTTTATTTCCCTTACGTTCAGTCCTTTCCACGGGTTTGCTTTAAATTGGATAAAACTCTTGAAGATAATTTTGCTAGGTCGGTATATGACCTTGCAGTGTGATCTTGAGCTTTGAACAAGTGACAAATTATTTTCGTAATCATTTAAGTTACTCAGGGGCTAACCCTTGATCTTCTGCTTAGCTTGGTTATAATTGGTTGCAAACTTTTCACACACACACACACACACACACACACCACTCATCAAAACAATACCCGCCTGCGCTCCGCGTACCTGGATGTAAATACTGACCTGTGCTGAGTGATGGAGTTGACTGTATCCTCACGCCTCACGACTTCCTCCCCTATGAGGCTCTCCACCCAACTCTCATGTTCCTTTCCCTCCACAGTAATGTGGTTATCTCCTACTGAAATGTATACACCTCTAATATCTCTTCCTCCTCCCTCCCACCCCTACTTTAAAAAATGACTTGGAAAATCATTGACATCCGTTCACGTCTCTGTCTCCTCCGCAAGAATTTTCTCTCCCTCCTCCATTTTCTCCCCTGCTTAAAAAGCTTCTTACCAGACTCTGTCCTCTGTTTACTCATGCAGAAATCTGTCGAGCCCTTCCTCACTTGAAACACGTAGGTTTTAATCTTTCATCAACCCTTTCCCCTTCCCCATCTTAAAATATTGTTGGTTGTCAAGGTCTCTTCCTTCACTTTGTGACCACTCCCTTCCCTTCTTTCTTCTTTTTCATAGAAGCCTGCCTTCTCTTCCCCCTCCCCACTCTTCCTTTATACCATTCAAAGACACTTCTCCCTCCCTATCCCCTCCTCTCTCTTAACCCCAAGGAGATGTTTCCAACCTTTCATCTTCAGAAAGCATTCGTAACCTTTCCATCTGTCATCCCTCCTTCTGTCCCATACCCTTTCCACGTCCTTCCCTTCCACTCTACGCTTCTCTTCCCCCCTGCCTCCGCTTCCCAATCCCTCTCTTCTTCTTCCCTTTTCGCCCCCCCCCCAAGAAAATAAAGGTGTGAAGCTACCTCTCCCATGAGATATCCCTAGCCAGTTGAACAAGGCGGTACTGCCACGATCGAAGGAATAGTGGTAGCAGAGAGAGCTTGGAGATTCCGGCTCACAAGCCAAAACGACCACAAGTACTGTTTTCCTTGACCATTTTCGGTCTCTCTCTCTCTCTCTCTCTCTCTCTCTCTCTCTCTCTCCCTCCTAAACTTAACCCTACCAGTCAAATGGCGTCTTTCTTTCTTCCATTAACTATTTCTGGGCAGTTTAATTTACCTGAGAGAAATTATGCCAGACTAGAGAGATTAGATATGGCCCTCTAAAAACCCTTCATTAGCAGACTTTTCCTTAAATTTAACAATAGTAGCAAAATATATTATACGTCATTGTACCGAAGGGCGGTAGATTAACAGTAGATTAGGTTCTTCAGACATAACTCTTTCGCCTACTTATCTACACTAAGTACCAGACAAAGTGCATATTACACGTTAAAAAAATAATAACACAGGGACGACATTGAACGTTCCCATAGGAGTCTTTACAAGGAGCGAGACATAGAGGCTTCCACTTATATATGTTTTAACGGTACTGGTTTCTAATAGTGACTCTGGGTATTGCAAGAACAATTTCATTATTAGCTGTTTTTATTACTATTTTTATCATCATCATCATCATCATCATCATTTGTTTCGCATACTTGTGTGTGTGTGTGTGTGTGTGTGTGTGTGTGTGTGTGTGTGTGTGTGTGTGTGTGTGTGTGGTGCACAATCCGTTACCTCTGCTCTTACTTGATCACCGTCCCATCTGTTCTACACCTCATCGCTTTACGTCAGCATCACAAGCAACCAGACTAAAGAGAGCATCGCCAGCTTGCCTTGTTCTTAATGTTGTTGAGAAAGGAAACATTCAATCGTCATTAACATCACTGATCCTACAGCCCTTAATTTCACAGGTAATACTCACATGCTCCCTCACCTCTTCACCCCAGCCACGATTCCAGTTCGTCCCACTTATTTCGTTGCCATCCGTGCTTGTTTTTTGACCATCCACCTCTGCCCCCATACAAACACTTCGGGACACTTCAACTCTTGGAGGATATTTTGAGAAACTTCATCTTCACTTTCCTTCCTAACCCTCTCCATTTTCCCTTCCCTTCCTCCACTTGACACATTCCCCTTCCCTCGTGTTCACATCTCCCTTCCCTTCTCTTCCCATCCCTTCCCTTCCCATTCTTACACCTCTTTTATCTTTACTGGCTGCATGCAAACCACTAATCCTTCAGCCTCCATTTTCACAGGGCATATTTTCCGGCTCCAGCTCCACCGCTTACTGCCATTCAGTCCTGTCCCACACATTCTTTTGTTCACCACGTTCATTTCCATGCCTCTCTCTAACGGCTTCATGACGCAGTGAAAGGCAAGCAGTCGACTAACGCCCTTGTTTCTCACTTTCTGTATCAAATATGTATGAGGATGATGTGAGAAATCAATCCCTCCCCCTTATTTTCTATTTTCTTTTTTCCGTATTCTTAGCTCAAGCCAAAAGGGACGAATGTAGCACAACTTCTAACCTTTCATGCAACTACCGGAACCACATGTTAGTCCGGCTCCAGGCTTATAACTTGTCCCGGTCCCACTTGTTAATCTGAGTTGATTTTATCTTCCGTGTTCTTATTTGTCATTATTTGGGTTCTATCTGTGGCTCAGGTATGTTTTGACTCAATGTTTCATTGTTTCTCTGTGCTACATTATCCTTTCCTATTTTGGGTCTTATGCTGTCTTGATATTCCATGCTTTGTTTGGATTCTTCTCGTTATGATCAACTTAATCTTGATCCACTTCATCATGATCCACCGTGTTATATATAATCCTTCCTTCTCTCACCAATTTTACTGCCTTCCAATCCGTCCAGATTAGCGAAGTATACAGTGTACTCTCCAGAGTCGTCGTATTGTCTTATTGTCGTTTTTTTTTTTTTTTTTTTTTTTTTTTTTTTTTTTTAGCATTCACTTCCCAAGTCCATTGTTGTCTTACATTGTTTTGAGCTTCAGTATTGTCCTCTAAATAGTAATACAGTAATTTTCTTGCGTTATTACAGACTCGCATTTCCTGGCCAGGAACAATACCCCCTTCTACACGTGTGCTGTTATTGATCTGCTTACATCCTGGCGCAGCGTCCTGTCAACTTTTCTGACTTTTCACTTCATTTTCCGTCCCTCCTGCCTTGTCTACCCGCCTCATCTCATCGCCGCCCTTGCGTCTTTTCCTCTCTCTCTTCGCCTCAGTCTCTCTCTTCCACCTAAATTCTTTTGTCCCTCTGCCTTTTGCATCAATGCTTCTCAGTTTGCGTTTATCTCAGTGTCATTATACTCTATTTACTGTCTTTTTGTCTTTTCCAGTGTCTACATTTTTGCTTCTCTCTCTCTCTCTCTCTCTCTCTCTCTCTCTCTCTCCCTACTTACCTACCTACCTGCCTTCCAACCTATATACCTTATTGTCTATATATCTCTACCTCTGTCTATCTGTCAGGCTATCTATCTATCTATCTATCTATCTATCTATCTATCTATCTGTCTAGCTCTCTATCTATATTTCCACATAATTTTCTTGCTTCACTGACTGACTTTCTTTCCACTCCTGACACGTGTCATTTTGCCTCATTGTGTTCCTCAGTTCCCATCACTGTTCTTCCCTCTCCACGTCCTTCCTTGTGTCTCGGCCAAACAAATGTCTGCGTCAGTTTCCGTCTTCCTCTGTACCATCACGATCCGCTCTCCCTGTCCCCTGTTGCTTTGGAAGGTGTTATGTTTAGCAATATTACTGGGTATGTGGTAAAGACAAATTGGAAAGAGGAAGACGGATGCTTTCTGACGGTCCAGGAGAAATGAGGAACATGGCTCAAGATACAGAGCTGGCCGGGGATTATTGACAAATTTTTGCTTGTGGTCGCAGCTCTTCACTTTACTGTCAGCATAATTTAAGATCACACTTTTCGTCTCTTCGCAATGCTGTCTCTCAACGATTTTCTCAGCGCGTCATAGCACTGTCTGCTTCCCTTCATTTCACTGTCTGTTATTCTACTCTTTCTTGATTTCACTCTCTATCCTCCTTTCCATTTGGCGCCTTGCTTTCTTTTACTGTTTGTCTCTTCTTCATTCTCTGCCTCGGTTCACTTCGCTGTCCCTCTCTTTTCATATTAGTTTGCGTCTCTTTGGTTCACTGTCTGTTTACCTTCATTTCTCTATTTGCCTCTTTTGTTTTCATTATCAGCCTCATTTCATCTCAGTTTGTTTTTTCCTTTATTCCAATCTTTACTCCACTCTACACCTTTTCCTATAACTTTCTTTTGTCTACAGTTCAGTGTCCACCCCACTTTCCTTCACTGTCTATCTTTTTTAATTCACTGTCTGCCTCGCTCCTTTTTTACTATCTCTCTCACGTTGTTTCGCTATGTGCCTCTCTTTCACTGTCATTCTCATTTTGTTTCAATGTCTCTCTCTCTCTCTCTCTCTTTCATTGTCACTCTCACTTTGTTTCAGTGTCTGCTTCTCTGTCTTTCACATTTTATCTAACTTTGTTTCATTGACTGCCTGTTGTTGTGGCACTATCTCTTTGTTTTGCTGTCATCCTCTCTTCCTTCCACTTCCATATTATTGTCTTGTTTGAGTCTATTTTACCATCTGCCTCTTCTAACGATGTCCTCTTTCTCTCTTGACGTTAATTTTTCTATCAGTTCACGTTCATTTTCCCGCGTCTCTTTGCGTTTTTTCATGTCATCATCGACTTCTTTGTATTCCGCATCCTTTCTCCGCTCACGTCACCTTCCGTCCCCTAGCACTTCAATCCTCGTAACATTATGTCACCGTCAGCTTCTTTGCATGTCGTTTTCATCCTCCTCTCACGTTAATTGATATTGCTTCTCGTGTCACTCTTTGCTTCTTTCTATTACTATCAGCTCTCTGCACCTCATTTTCTTTCTCTTAATACATCATTTTCAATCTCATTCGCACGTTAGTCTCTGTTTATCATGTTGCTAAGGGCTTATGTAAGTCAAAGAAATAATTATCTTCCTAGTTCTGTCTAAAGAAAATTTACAACTGGTGAAATACAATGAAAACCCCTTCTCTACTAGTGTGTGTCTCAGATGGCTCTATTTTCCGCCAAGTATTCGTTAAATTTTGGGAAGATACTTGTGTCTCCGTCTGTACACCGATTCTTTCCCCTTGTTACCTTATACCACCACTGGCTCTTTGTCCCATCGCTGGCGTCTGTTTACATCATATCCTTCTCCTCGCCACGTCATATAATTTACACTGTCTGGATGCTGTGTCACAACCTAGAATGTAAATGAACCACCAGAAATATTCTGTAAGATTGTAGGGCTGGAATCTTGCTTAATTGGTTCTGTATCCAAGAACTGTAAAGCGCCTTGTAAAAACCTACACCTCTCACACCTTCAGTAAGATGGTGTTTTCGTAATCTTACTTTTTTCCACTTAACGATGTTACTGAACTTAAGGGTGACTTCATTATAACATAGGCTGTAGAAACAGTCACTACTAGGACCTCTAGCACGGGGACCTTCATATTTTGTTGTTGTTGTTGCATGATGATTATGTTCAGTTTACTTAAGCCTCGTTATGAAAGGAATGACGTTGTTCTCTGCCATACTGTACCTCACTCTGAACTACTCCGTACCTAACTCTGCACCGTTCTGTAACTCACTCTGCACCGTTCTGCACCTCACTTTGCACAGCTCTGTACCGCTCTGTACCGCACTCTCCACCGCTCTGAGCCTCATTCTGCATCACTCTGTTCCTCTTTCTGCACTGCTATAGTCGCGACGCGTGACTCTGAGGTTGTTTTTATCGTGCCCTGGCAACCTACCAATCAAAAGTGCGTCTGATTTCGTGTATAATATGAGACGCATGTGATTCTTGTATAATATGTTCGTGTATAATATATTCGTTCGTACATAATAATACGATTCGTGTACAATATGATACGAAATCGGACGCATTTTTGAATGGTAGGTTGCCAGAGTATGATAATGACATCAGAGTCGTGCGCCGCGACCATAGTTACCTCACTCTTCACCGCTCTCTACCTCATTCTTGTGTCTTTCTATACGTTATACTCTGCCTCTCTTGAACAGCATTTTGTGCCTACTTTCACTCGGAAGAAGGCTCATATTAATTCCCAACCACAACGCAGGTCATTAAACTGATTACTTTCTTGCCGAGTCTCAGTCTTCCCCTAGAACAATACCCACATCAGGTGCTGGAGAGGGACGCCATCACGTAGTGGCACTGAGATAATTAGGTAGCTCAACTGCCTGGTCATACAAATGTCCCTCAACTACTTCCCTACATCCCGAAAGGAGGATGGTGGACAGTAGGAGGACAACATAAACTTGCAGTCCAATGGGTTCATATTTCGAATGTAACAACAACAGCAACAACATCTAAATCTCCCATTTGACTGATGAATTAACAGAGACAAGGAGAACACAAAGTTTGTCCAAGAGTCTGACCAGTGCGAGAATTGAACTTAAGATTTGACGAGTTAAGAGCTTGTCATGCTAACCACGGCACCACCGACTCCCCGTTCTTTTCACACCGTACCTCGTCCCGTGATATAAAATTTTACAAGTCCCCTCACGACATTCTCTACCCATCCTTCAATACCAAGTCGTCCTCACAACACTTCACGCTTATTATTCATTCATTCGCCATCTGTTTACCATTACCCCGGCCTCTTTGTACCTAAAGCTAAAATATGAATGTGGACTGTAAATTCGACGGTTGCGTGTCTGGGAAAAGATTATGGCTTATGAGAAAATTGAATGCCTGCCTTGATAGATACATGTAGTCGAAGGTATTACTTTAAGGCTTTTTATTTTCCTCTATTTTACTCTTATACTCTACTCTTCCCCCAATTCCCCCCACCCCACTTCTCTCTCTCTCTCTCTCTCTCTCTCTCTCTCTCTCTCTCTCTCTCTCTCTCTCTCTCTCTCTCAACACCTCTTCCCTTAATATTACACCAACTCCCGTGTTCTATACTCTTTTTAAATGCTCAATCGTTCTGTCCTTCCTCTTTCATCTCTATCCATCTTTTCTCCCCTTGCTCCATTCCTTCGCAGTTTCTTCCACGTCATATTTCGTTCATTCTTTTCTCTGACGTCGTTTTCGTCGCACTATGTTTAATTTGTCTTATCTTTCTTGAGTCCAGCTTCCTTTTGTCTCGCTACACCTTTAAGGAATTCTTTTATTTTCAGCATATAGATTTACCCGATTTTGTAATGGGCACAAATATCCTTCGCACCGAAACCTGAAGAGAAAATCAGTGAATGACCTAACAAGGGTTTAAGTTGCCGCTGCTAAAATTTGCCAAGTTAACCCTTATAACCTGTATTCCATAAAGGGCATCATCAAATCATACTGTCTGAATGATAACGCCAGAGCTTTCTCATTATAGGTCGTAGCCACCTTTAGAGAATTCGTGACGACTTCTACGGCTCCCCCTCTTCGTACAATTGATAGTTTTTCCAATCTCAGCAGCGAAATGGGAGCAGACGGTAACAGAACTTTCCCCAGAACGTCGGTCCATTTTTCCTTGTTTTAGATTCCTTATTTATCATTCATTTCACTCTGGGGAACGCTGTCGCTGAAGACCAAGCAGGAGGGGTACATGAAAGCAAAGGGGGGCCACTTAGAGACTCCCCCTACAGCAGTCAACCCGAAGATTCCCAGGATTTCCCACTTTCAACCTTTTCCACATCTTCCTCTTCAAAGGTGTATCTCCAGGCCTGGTAAGAGTACGTAGTGGAACGACATGACTCCTTAGGCAGAAAGAGGACGAGCAAAGGGAGGTAGAGGTCACAGAATGCCTCATCCTCAAATGTAAAACCCATAGTGGTTACTTTGGAGAGAGAGAGAGAGAGAGAGAGAGAGAGAGAGAGAACAAACCTTCTTCTCAATACCAGTCTGTCCTCACCAAAAGAACTTTGCTTTTTTCACATGCCTAATATGGCTGCAGCACGCCAGACTATTGCAGCCAATTTGTTTTGTGAACCACTGCTTCCTCTTGTCTCCGTTTTTTGTCCGTATGGCTCTACTAACCTGCGTTTATTTATCTGTAAACATATTTATCTTCTTGCATAAATTCGCTTTAATAATCAGCCGTAACCATCAGTGTATCGGTTATCCTGTCTGTATCTATCTGTCTATCAGTCTATCTATCTGTCTGTCTATTTTCGCCTGTAAGACATCCCACCTCACACCTGCGCTACGCTTTACTTTTCCTTTGTCATTAAATCTTACCCATATTTTCCCTCCGTCCCAATTACTCCGAATGTGCACCTGATTCATTATCTTCAGACGTTTATCACCCTCCAGAGTGTGTGTGTGTGTGTGTGTGTGTGTGTGTGTGTGTGTGTGTGTGTGTGTGTGTGTGTGTGTGTGAATGCAGCTGTTTTCTCTGTGTCGTGGTTTATGCTGGGAAAACCTAGACAGAGGGATTAAATGAGTGCATTTGATAGTGAGCGTGATCCTCGTATAATATATTCTCTCTGTTCGGTGTTAGTCTCTCTCTCTCTCTCTCTTTCTCTCTCCTGTTTATTTATTCATCTGTTTATCTAGATAGACAGATATATAGCTGTGTCACCGTCTCATTTAAGGTTATAACAGAGAGCCCAAGAAAACAGTGAAAAACTTGGAGACGTAAAGAGGAGCCTTTCCTGAATGCAAGGCATTACCATGGAATATATTAAATGATAAAAGTTTTTAAACTAAGCTGAAGTTCCAGTTACTGATATTTACGGAAATGCTAAATATAAAGTACAAAAAAAGTGACGGTGATAGAACGCAACTGTCTAGAGGCAAAAAATATAATTTAAAAAATCACAGAAAAAGACAAAGAAAAGAGAAAACGAAATGAAAGAGAAATCATTTTAAAAAATAGAAAAATGAGCAAGTTTGTTTGATATTCACAACTTATATCTGCATAAACACAGTACGGGAAACTGAAGAAGGAAAATGAAGTCATAAGTTTATACTTATGCAAAAGTTTATACATAAGTTATACATGCAAAACAAACACAACTGACAATTATTAGATGATGCGAGAAGAGAAGACTCAAACCCGATCCAAAGAGACAGAACAATGGGAGGCTTTTTATGTTGTGTGACTGTTGTTTCCCACTTCAGCTGCGAAGTACTGGAAACAGGAGGAAGCAGTCTCATTTTCAGTCTCCTGGCTGTTGTATGTAATACTGTGCACGAAATGGTTTTAAACCAGCATGGAGTCTGCCCCGTTTACTTATGATTTGCCTCACTCGCTCGAATTCTTGATTTTTACAATTAAGTGACAGCGAATTATCCTCCTATAAACCACTTCATTCCAGTTTTCTTTAATCCATGTGCTCCTCACCCTCCTGGATAGTTACCATCGTCACAAGGATGCACAATGAGAGAAGTGATGTTGTGGCCAAAAGCCTGATGACTGGCCTTTCGCAACACTCTTACCCAGGGGACTCTGTCATTTTTACAAAGTCCAGGCTGAGATACTGCACAAATACAGCTAGCCTTTCAACGAAACCACAACCTATTCCCCGGGAAGAGGGATAAAGAATACTACCCACGGATTCCATACATATCGTAAAGGAGGCTAAAAGTGGAGGGAGCTGGGGCCAGAATCTCTCCCCTTATTTTCTATTAACTTTATAAAAAGAAAACTAGGGAGACAAATTAAGGGGAACCATTACCTAAGGGACATTCATAGTACAAGTAAAAATCTTCACTTAATAAACTACACTGTTGATGGCGTGCATTTACTGAGTGAAAAGTGTAAAGAGGGAGCACAATAACCCGAGTCATGAGGAGATTATTTTTGAAAGCTTTCGTTAATGTTAATCATATTATATCATGTTAATGTGACACAGGGAAGCTGATTAGTACCATCTGCTAAATCCATCCCTCGCCCGGCAACCACATAAGCCTCTGATCCGTTGAACACTACACAATGGATCGTGTTTATAAAGTATCCTGAAAACTTTACCACATTAATAAGTCTCCCTACGGTTAACTGTTATCACAGGCCGTTTGCTTTTCGTATTTTTTCTGTTTCTTCTCCAGCACGGTGATGTATTTACAACAGTATGTTCTTGCTACATTCAGACGATTATATTCAACTTTGGAAAATTCCTCTCTTCGGAAGAAGTTAATGAAAGCTGTTCCAATTCTTCCAGTTCGAAACAAAAAAAAATCTCTCCTAAACTGACTAAAAGCCTCTGAATGTACGAAGAATAAAATATAAATTATGTCACCGGATTTTAAACGTTTAAATTCACTTCTGTTTGATTGTGAAGTATCTAGTAGCTACCCCAGCAAAGGCAAGCGAACGATGAATCTTATGCAAAATTTAAGTTTGGGAGAATTTATAAATACGGCTCAGTTCCTATCTGGCCTGGTGTGGATCAGCTCAGTCACACCGCTCTGTGTCACACAGAGTACAGACCAGTGCGGCACGATTCATCAGATAAACAAAGGGATCGACCACAGCTGCAGTTGTGAAAATTCTGCAGAGCTCGACACAAGGCTCGACTCACTCACGTTCAAAGCATAATTTTTCTATTGCTCTATTTACCTATATCAGAGTAATAACTTGGATTGTGTGCAGTCACAAAGAAACAAATAATATGATAACAATAACTGGTGGCTGAATGACTTACACTGCCAAAGGGAGGAGGGATCAGTGGTAAAGCACTGCTGCTACAAAACAGAGATCAATGGATTTGGCCAGTGTATAGAGCGAAGGTGTTAGAGGAGAAATAAATCTCTTACGTTGTGTGACGATCATTTTATTGCTACCCACCCAGTTCTAGAGTTCAAATAGTGAGGGTGAGGCAAAATAGTCTACCTTGCCCTTCTGTCGGTTCTTATTTTCATTCTTTCCCGCACTTTCCTCATGTACTTTTGCATTTTTTGTTCCAATACCTTTTGTGTCTTATTTCTTACATTTCCCATCAAATGGGTTCTGGTGAGACATTGCCGAGCCCAACACTCTTCTTACGTTTTCTGAGTATTTCATTTTCAAAATGTTCTGTGTGTCCAACACCCAAAGATATTACATTGCTATTTACTGCGCCATGCTCCACTTTACTTTTTTTGAAGGCTGTATTAAATGCCTACCTATCGCTCCAAGTATCCTTACACGTATTCCTCTCAGACAGAATGAAAAACGATGACTGCAACAGCAGTACTACTTGAACTGTACATGACAAGAGAGACTGTGAAGCGGGGTGGGAGAACAGTGTGTTTGTCGGAGGATCAGCAGGGTGGAGGACAAGGTCGAGGGTGGCCATAAGTGCCACTTAACCCTGCCCTGGGAACACCTGGGTCGTGCACCTCAGGTTGGCACTTTGTGAGGCAGACAATAGCACCTCCTCCCCCACCCACACCCCTCCACCTTCCCCTCCCACCCCCATCCCCGCTCCTCCCACCTTGTTCACTCCACTCCATTCACACACCCCTCTTACCACAACTGCGGTATATTCCACAAAATCTTTTTGTATCATGAGTCAGTGGTAGTACCAGGCTTCTTTCACTGAGAAAGTTATTGTTGAATAAACAGAAATGTATGAGAACTGTTGTTGTGCAACCCTAGTCTGTCTGATCTAGCAGACCCATCAACCGCAGACAAGCAACCGCCCGTGCAGGGCCATCCCGTACAGTGAGCCAATGTTCCAATGTGACTGACAGAACCTCGCCACAACGTGGCACGGGGATTAGAGTGGAGGTCTCGTTCCTGGGTGAATGCCGCATTTGCACCTCTCAACTCAGTTAACAAGGACATCATACTAGTCTCCAAGTTATCCTGTTTTTTAACTGTTTGGTTACAATCCAGCATAGTCACTGGTTTCCTGGATTACAAGAAACAATTTGGCTTATCACTGTGTTCAGCCACATGAAGTGGAAAGGAGAGTAATAAATCGTGACAGAAAGACTGGGAGAAATTGTAAGACAAGAGGAGAGATACAGAAAATTAGTGATAGACATGGAAGAAGAGAAATAAGCAGCACTGCCTCAAGATCAAGTGAGTGGATGATGGGGACCCCACCTATCACCAAGAATGAGAAATGCATTCGACAAGTTTAAGTTCCAAGGAAATATAATAAATGCACACACACACACACACACACACACACACACACACACACACACAGATTACAGTGTATAGCTCCCACTGCTGTCATATTCAAAACCATGGTTGTCATACCATTAGGACTGAGCTGCATTGGTTTCAGTTTACAAGACTTTTGTGTCTCGTTATATTAGGTGATAAAGCAAAAGCTGCAGCTTGATGTGCAATTTTAAGAGACATTTCTATTTTTCTCTACTGGAAACAAATATTTAAAAAGATTTCAGAGCATATGATTACGAAATTTTCCTCTTCAGTTAATTAGGAAATCTTCGTGAAGATATTTATAACGCTGCTATCAACTGCATTTAAAAAGATTTGGTGATTGAAAAGTTAACTTAAATTACTCTTGTTCAGGGAGTTGATTAGCTTTGGCTGTCTAAGAGAACTACTTCATGGAGATATAATATTTTGACTTAACCCAGGGGAGCTTCACCTTGGCTGAATAATATAGTCTGGCGGTATCCAAAATGAAGTACAAAGTGCATCCTCGGCCTGAAGAAGCTAACTGAATTATTTATAACTGCTTCATCAAGAGAGGTCGTCAGAGTATTGAACTGCAACTTGACAAACCTCACCAGACGGATATGCATAAATTTTATCTTTCAGGGCATTTTGAAGATACTTGAACAAATCCCTCACTCTGGAATCAGCACACTGTACGATGCATTAATAATTCACCCGTCATAGTTAACTGCTGCGTCATATCTTGCCACACAACATATACTAAAGATACTGGATGACGACCTTTTGGATGACGCAAATGTCCTTATTCGAGATCACTCTAGCTGGCCACAAGGGAGGGTAATGTTGCTTCGGTTGCCTTTGAATAAACAGAGACACATGACTAGTCGGCCAACCAGTGTTACTCCTCGGAGGTGAGACAAGACCAGAGAGGGTGTTAGCTGCTGGAGAGTGCTGGTGATTGGTGAATGCCCGTGAGTGTGACAGAGGTTGCAGTGGAGACTGATGAGTGGGAGAGAGATAGTAACTGTTGAGTGTGACAGAGACAACTGTAAATACTACTGAATGGGGGAAAGTCAAAGCTAGGCAGTGGTGGTGATCGATGAGCAGGAGAGAATTGAAGAAAAAGTAGTGGATATTTATGAGCGGCAATGAATATGAAGAAAGATAATGATGGAGATGAGTGCAGAAAGTCAGAGAGATATAGCTGCGAAAGCTGAATAGTGGCAGATAGTGGTGGAGATCACTGAGTAACAGAGAGAGAGAGAGAGAGAGAGAGAGGGAGAGAGAAATGAAAATTTGTGAAGAGAGCAGTGGGAGAGATGAAGAGCAGAGTAGATGGTAGTGGTGGAGATAGGTATTGTGTAGAAATAAATTGTGGAGGAAAAGTGTGGAGAAAATGGTGGAGAAGAGAAGCAGTGGTAAAGAGAGAGCTGTGTAAAAAAAAAATGAAGAGAGGTGGAGAGCAATATAGAAGAGAGCAGAGGTGAAGCAAAACGACGAGAAATTTAGCGGTGGAGTATTTGAAGAGAAAAGTAAAAGAGAGAAGCTTTTGGAAAGGGTAAGGAGTTGTGCAGAAGACAGCAGTGGAGAAAAGAGGTGAAGGGCAGTGTAGAAGTGAGCAATGGAGACAAGAGGTGAAGTGCAATGTAGAAGGGAGCGAAGGAGAGAAGGTGTGACGAGTAGTGGAGAAGAAAAAAGTAGACAAAGGAGGTGAAGAGGAGTTTTGAGGAGACCAGCAGAGAAAAAAGGTGAATAGATTTGTAGAAGAGAGCAACGGAGAAAAAAAGTGATTAGGAGTGAAGAGAAGAGCAGCGGAGAAGAGGTGAAGAGCAGTGTTCAAGAGAGCAGTAGTGAAAAGAGGTGAAGAGCAGTGCAGAAGAGAGTAGTAGATAAAACAGGTGAAGAGAAGTGTAGATGACAACAGTAGATGAAAGAGGTGAAGAACAGTAGAAATGTGCAATAGAGAAAAGATGTGAAGAGCAGTGCAGAAGAGAACAGAAGATAAAAGAGGTGAAGGGCAATGTGGAAGAGAGCAATAGAGAAAAGAGGTGAAGAGCAGTGTAGAGGAGAGTAGTACAGAAAAGAGGTGAAGAGTAGTGTACAAAGGAGAGAGGTGAAAAAGTAAAAAGAAAAAAAAAGAAAAAGAAAAAAGAAAAAATGTGGAATAGGATCATGGGAGACAGGCAGGTGGAAGTGAGTGTTATAGGAGCTGTGGAAGGGAAAGAGGGAGGGTCAGGTTGTTTTCGGTGGTAGGGGAGGTGGTTGTGAGTGGTAAAGGGTGGTAAGGGTTGCGGTGTAGGTGAGTGGTAGGAGTGGTGGTGGCGAGTGGTAGGGGATGGTAAGGGAGGTGATGGTGGAGGAGGTGGTGATGAGTGATAGTGAATGGTAGAGAAGGGAGTGGTGAGTGGTATGGGAGATTCTGGTGAGTTATAGGAGTGGTGTTGGTGATCTCGTGAGTGGTACGCGAGGAGGTAGTGAGTGGTATGGGTGGTGGTGACGAGTGGCATGTTGGGTGGTGAGCGATATGTTTTGTGGTGAGTGATATTTTGGGTGTGGTGATGAGTGGTATGAGTGGTGGTGGTGATGAGTGGTTTGGGTTGTGATGAGTGGTATGGGTGGTGCTGGTAAGCGGTAATATGGGTGGTGGTGGTGAATGGTAGTTGATGGTGATGGGTGATTTGTTGGGTGTTGATGGTAAGTGGTAGGAGTGGCAATGATGGTGAGTGGTATATTGGTTGGTGGTGGTGAATGTGTTGGGTGGTGGTGGTGAGTGATATGTTCAGTGGTGATGGTGAGTGGAACGATTGATAGTGGTGATGAGTGGTATGTTGAGTGGAAGTGGTGATGGTCATATGCGGGGTGGTGCTGGTGAGTGGAAAGGGTGGTAGGGATGGTGGTGAGTGACAGGCGAGATGCTGCTGCTTGGTCTTTGTACTAAACTGGTGATTATGATAACGCAGGTTTCCTGTTGTTGTCTTTCAATGTGATGTAGTCTGTGAGTTTTAAGCTTCCCCATTCTTCTTGACCACACTGACATGACACAAATTACACTTCCTGATGTCATTACATTTTTCCATATGATTTACCTCTGTCTCAAAAGATATGCTGGGCATACAATACCCACATTAGCTTCATGAGTGTGAGAGAAATGGTATGCAATATTTTAACCTTTTGGGTGTGAATCACTTACATGTCATTGCCTTTCAGCTAAAGTCAGCTGAACACCAGGAATACTCATATACAGAACCAGACGGTTAAACCCAGAACACAGTAGTTTTTATTATGTTAAGTCTTCCGACCGACGCAATGCAGCTAAAGAACTAGTTAATAAGATCTGGACTTCTGAATGCGGATCTGCACATTTACAGATGAATTTCCAAAATTATCCAGTTGCCTTCCATTTTAACAAACGACTGGGTTTGATATACTTGTAAACTTGAGTTTCTTGCTCAGATGCGCTCAGTCTTATAAATCTGTGCATGATTCTTCAGTATGTTTATCTAAACCATGGGAAGCCGGATAATATTACATGAAGAGCCAGACAGACAGATGAGGAAGTGAAGGAGTGTTGTTTTGATGTGGATGAAACTGAAAGAGATATGAAAAATACTCTGAAACAGTTTGGTCATGTGACGAGGACGGAAAATAAGAGACTGACTATAAGAATGTATGTGAGTGAGGTGGAGGGGTAGAGAATGAGATGGATGGATGGAGAGGAGAGATATATGAGAGGAGGAGTGAGCTGGAGGGAGGCAAACCAAATGGCAGAAAACTGGGCGACATAGAGATTTGTTTGTGGTCGACCACTCTTTGGGATTAAAGCGTCTGGCTATAAACATATAGATAGGATGTGGTCCAGTAATATTAGGATCTTGGGTCTGGTACTGGTGGGTTGACAAGACTACAGTTTGCATCTTATTCATCCCGCTTACCGGTTATTTCATACATACAGAATTGTGCGGGAAATTAACTATATGAGGAAGTAATATAGATCCAGTGGTAGTAAAGGGTGGAGAAATAGGCCAAAACGGGAGAGGGAAGATTGGGTTGTAGATTATATATGGACTAAATTTCTGCAGCAGAATCAGTATAAGGTTTCTGTTGTTGCAGTTGCCCTAAATTGATCTGTCTCGCCGAGTAGACCCATCGATCACAATCAAGCAGCTACCATCCTGCGGCAAACACCGCAGCATTTTTTATTGAGGAATAAAAGGCGATGGGAGACAGTGTGTTATGGGAGTTATGGGAGACAGTGTGTTAAAGCTGGGTCCAGTAGCCCGCTAATGGTTGCCACTGCTGCTATTCAATTTGACTAGCACAAGACGATTCTTTTAAATGAATGTGACCTATAGGAACCTTAGAGCATTAAGATGGAGTGAACTGTTGCAGGTGAGCTAGAATATGGTGGGAAAGTGTGGAAGAAGGAGAAGCAGACAGCAACACACGAGACATGATAAGACTGTATCAGGATCTGTTTCGCAGCCAAATCATTTGAACTTTAGGAAAGGGGTCATAGGCAATAAATAAATTAATGGATAATACACAACTTCGATTCCAGAAATTTTATGAATAAAGCTACAGATTAGCTGACGGTGGTAGATCATCCTACTGTACATCCCCAGCAGCGATATACATGACAGACAATCCTCCAGCCACTTCTAGGAATAGAACCACAAGGAGTAAATGCTGTTTTCTCCCATTTGAGAGTTTTACTTTCGAACAAGGTAGATAAACTCGTTTATCTATCTATCTATCTATCTATCTATCTATCTATCTATATATATATATATATATATATACCTTCAGTGTTACCAATATTCCCATCTCCAAAAGATTGAAATCCTTGGCGTCTCACTTAACAATGACCTCAGCTGAACCTCTCATGTTAGATCACAAGCTAAAACCGCCTCAAAGAAACTTGGATTATTGTACAGAGTCCGTAACTTCTTCGCTGATGAGCAGTTAGCTATATTTTGTAAGAGTCATGTGCGCTCTCAGCTTGAATATTGCTCACCCTTGTGGAATGGATGTAGAGAGGTTGCGTTAACAACTAGACAGAATTCAGAACAAAGCTGTTAGAATCATTAACAACCCTGCCATTACAAATAAACTACCTCCCCTGCAAGTAAGAAGGAATGTTGCCCCCCTTGCATTATTTTTTTATTTTTTATTTTTTTTTTTTTTTGCAAATGCTCAGACGAAGTGCTTCCATGGTGCCACGTCTCCATGCTTTCCCTCGTGCTACACGGGCATCTGGTAGCGCTCATGACTGGAATGTCACTCAGCCATATTGCAGAACTTCTGCCTATCAGAATTCTTTCATTCCCCGAATTGCATCTCTCTGGAATTCGCTTCCCCAGAGTTGTTTCCCTTCAAATTTCAACCCATAACTGTTCAAGTCTAACTGTTACAGATATTTTATGAACAGAGGACACCAGTAATCTGGTGTATGGAATATTTTTTTTTTATTCATTTGTTTTTCCTTCCTCCGTTCTGTTATAATATATATATATATATATATATATATATATATATATATATATATATATATATATATATATATATATATATATATATATATATATATATATATATATATAAACAGTGAGAGCGAGAGAGATGGATGGCTAGATAGATAGATAGATTGATTGGTTGATAGATAGACAGACAGATATAGATATATATACATAATAGCTCATGATTGTTCGTCGCCTCTACCACCACTAATCTCAGGGCTCACTCTCGTACCTGACTACCGTACTCACCTTTCGAACTTGCTTATTTACAATGCTACCTACCTGCCTTACATACATACCTAGCCTTGCCAACTCACCCATTCACCTCCCTATCCTATCTACTATCCTTCCATTATCACCTCTTCCTGTGTCTACCCACTTACGTACTGTACATACCCCACTCATACACCTACCCACCTACTTACCTGCTTACCGACCGGCTCGCCCACTAGCCTACACTAGCCTGCTTACCAGCCCTCCATCAACTGTTCGCTTTAATTTACATGAGGCCACAACCCTCCCAGCCCTAATAATGTTTGCCTACCTGTCGTGTCTACCTAGTTTACTCACTTACCCTCAATACCGGCCCTATCCTATTGCCTCTCTGCCTACCTACCTAGCTCCCTACTTACCTACCTACTTCGTCCACCTAACCACCTCTCCCACCTACGCTACCCTACTTTACCACATATCTATCTACCTACCTACTTCGTCCACCTAACCACTTCTCCTACCTGCCCTAACCTACTTACCTACCTAATTTATCTCGCCTATCTGCTTACCTAGCTGCCTTCCATCAACCATTTTTAAATTTACACGAAATCACATTCTACCCACTTACCTGCCTTTCTATCGTACGTTTCTACACCATCCTTCTACTTCCCTATCGAGAATCGCATTCACCCACCTCCCTACTTACCCACCTACCTACCTATCTGCCAGTGCTACCTACTCCCTCATCTAACTTCCAAGCCTAACCACCTTCCACCCATTAGTTATTAGCTTTAACTAACACGAAAGCCCAGCCTGATCAGCTTTAATAAGACCCCACCTACCTGGTGTAATCTGTTCACCTGCCTACTAACCACTGTCCATTTTTATTTTCAGGTGGACACAATGCACTGTACCTACCTACCTTCCCCAGTCACCTGCCTACTTACCCGCCTACCTGGCTACCCTCCTATCTACCTTCCTACCTGCCTAACCATCCTGTCTACCTAGCACACCTAGTACGAGTTCGTCACTTATTCTCTTCTGTTTACATGAGTTCACTACCTGTCAAAGCTGATAATGCCTACTTGCCTATTCTACCCACCTGTCTGACCTCCCACCTGCCTGCTTACCAACAGTACCTACCTGCCTATTTACCTTCCTACATACCTCACGTAGATAACCTACCCTGTCCACGCAGTATACCTACTTATCTACTTACTTACCCCACGTTCATAACTTATCCTATCCACACAACCTGTGTACCTACCTACCTACCAAGTCTCTTACCTATCCTACGTACCTATCGATCCGATAAACCTACCTACTTACCTACTAACAACCTGCCTGCTTATCTACTAACCTAACAACCGTCCTACCCACACACCTACCTACAGTATTCACCCACCCACCTTACTTTCCCATTTATCTTCCTAGCCTACCTGCCTACCTATGGGGCCAATCTACCTGCTCTCTAAAGATTGCCGGCTTTAATTCGCAGATGACCACAACTTATCTATTTACTCACCTCCCTACCTAATCTGCTTAACTTACCACCCACCTGCCTACCTACCGACCTGCCTAATCTACCTACTTGCCACCCTCCTGTCTACCTACCATCCATCTACCTGCTCGCCTACCCACTTAGCAGCCCTCCATAAGGTATTCACTTTAATTCACATTAGGCCACAACATACTGCCCTACTCATACATGCCCCATCCACCTATCCAGCTCTCCTATCCACCTACCTGCCTGCCTTCAACCTACCTGCCTACCTACCTACCTACTACCTTCCTGCCTACCTAACTACTACCCTCCTGCCTATCAGCCACCTACCGGACCACCTACACAACCAGCAGCCCTCCATCAGTCGTTAACTTTAATTTGCACGAGGCCGCAGCTCCATGTTTGCTTATGCTGATCTATTTATCCTTCCCACCTACATCATGTCCTACTTACCAAACTACCTATCCACCTTGTCTAGTCTGCCCTATCTGCCTAACCTACCCTTAGTCTACAGTATGTATGTTCCCATCTTACCTATCAGCTCTTTACCAACTCTTCAGTCTATTTTACAAGAGGCTACAACTTAACTACTTACCTACCTGCCCATTGAACCTACCTGCACGTACCTACCTACATACTTACTGCGTATCTACCATCCCATCTACCAACCCACTCACCTCCCTGTCTTCCTACCTACTTGCCTAACTAGCTATCCTACCGTACCTATCCGAACGGCCCTTCACTAGGTCTGATAATACCCGCGTACTTAGTCTATCCATCAAGCCTATCCACTCAATTATCCCACTTAACCTAGCCTACCCACCTGCCTGTCAAACTTGCCAACCAGCCTTCGATTAGCTATTCTCTTTAATTTACAGGAGAACACAATTTACCAGCCTACCCTCCTTACTGAAATTATTTGTTTACCTACCAAGCCTACCTACATGCCTACTCACCCACCTACCTGCTCATCTACATACCTACTTGCCTATTTACCCACCTACTTACCTACCTAACCAGTCAACTTCCTTACCTATCTACCTATGCATCTACCTACCTACCACCCACGTACCTACTGTTCTACCCTACAGTCAACTCTCCTAGCAGCCTATCTGCCTAATTACCTACCTTCCTGCCTATCTATTCAGTAAACTTATATGCCGAACTTCCCACCCGTCTGCCTACCTATCCAACTACTTACCTGCTCTCCAACCGACTTACCTGCCCATTCACACACCTACCTTCTCACCTACCCACCTACCTGCTTACTAACCCACCTTTCTGCTCCCCAGCCCATCTATCTGCTCTCCTACCTGTTTACCTAACGATTTACCTGCTCTCTTACCCATCTACCTGCCTACTGTCCCACCTACCTGCTCACCTACCCAACCTGGAGCCCTCCATCAGGTGTTCGCTTTAATTTACACGAGGCCACAACCCCGCCAGCTCTGATAATGCCGAGGCTGAGGACGCGAGTTAATTTTCACACGCCACTTACCACCAGCTTAATGGCAGATAATCAGGAAATTAAGGTAGTGTATGAGCTTTGAGCCTGTGTGTGAGTATGTGTGTGTGCGTGTGTGTCTGGGCACCTATGTCTATGTCAGCGCCTGCATCTGCGCCTGTATATACTGTACAGTATATGTGTGCATGTATCTGTGGGTGTGTCTGCATCTATGAAAGTAATATATTCTACCCTAGTGTTTGGGCCTGCGTTTCAGTCTGCCCTTGTATATGTGTCTGTGTCAGTGTTTGTTGATCTGTGTGTCTGTGTCTGTGACTGTATTTCAGTGTGTCTGTGTCTGATCCTGCGTCTGCGTTGTGTATCTGTCTGTGTTGGTGTGTCTGTGTCTTACCCTGAGTCTGTTGCTGTTCGTGTGTCTGTGTGTCTGTATTTATGTCTTATCCTGTGTTTAAGGCTGTCTCTGTGTCCGTGTCAGCGCCAGAGTCTATATATATACCACAGCTAAGTCTGTATATACCACAGTGCTACGATTACGAAGGTGGATAGAGATCTTATGTGATGCAGTATGTTTCCTCAGCTAGGTTGCCGATCTTTTTCTTCCTAAAACACTTGTGAAGCTCAGTGTAGTAAAAGAAATGTAATTACTCTCATCGGTTAGAGTGTTTTTTTCTTTTTTCATTTCATTCTTGGTAGAGCAGAAGGAGTAGCACACACACACACACACACACACACACACACACACACACAAATTAAAACAAATAATGGAGATTGTTTCTGACTTCTGTACTAAAAGTAGCTGCCCAAAAGATGAATGTTACTACCTTTAATGACCCAGAAGAAATGTGATAGTAACGCCATCATATTAAAAAGATTGAAATCTAATAGAACTTGACTCTCTCTCTCTCTCTCTCTCTCTCTCTTTCTCTTTCTCTCTCGGTGCGCGCGCGCGCGTGCGTGCGTGCGTGTGTGTGTGTGTGTGTGTGTGTGTGTGTGTGTGTGTGTGTGTGTGTGTGTGTAATTCACCGGGTCGGTCAGGATCACTTGATGGTCGTGATTGTCAGCTTTTACCCTCCCGGAAGGGAGCTGAGAGCTTATATAGTCCGATCTAAGGGCATGGCTGTGACCCTCACACACGCACACACCCATCCACTTGCTCAAGGGGGACAGTAACCACCCACTTTGTCAGTGAAACTTTTCGCAACCTAAACGAGGCGCGAACTGCCCTCCACCAGATGGCAAACGAGAACGTTACCACTGAGCCAGCGAGTGTGTGTGTGTGTGTGTGTGTGTGTGTGTGTGTGTGTGTGTGTGTGTGTGTGTGTGTGTGTGTGCATGCGAGACAGAGAGACAGACAGAAAGACAGACAGACAGACAGACAGATAATCTCGCTATTACCTTTAATGCACCCAGCAAACCCAACCATTGCCCTAACGCATCCCACCATACCTCGACTTTACCCCAATGCACCCCGCCAAATTCAACTCTTATATTAATGCACCCCAACCCCTATACACCCGACCAAACCCCACCAATATCACAGTCCACACCACCAAACCCCATCATCTCTGTATTCCAGCCCACCACATCCCTCCATTACCTCAGTCCAAGTCAAGAAACTAAGCCATAATCCACCACACCAATCCTGTCATTCATCTAATCCACCCCGTCAAAACCTGCCATTCCCTCAAATGCATCACGAGAAATTCTGCACATTCTCTTCACCAAACCCAGCCATTACACCAGTCCACCGAAGCAAAATCCGTTTTTACCCTAGTCCACGCTTTCAAAATCTGTCATTACGTCAGTCGTCCCCACCAGTTCCTGCCATTATAGCAGTCCGCCCCTCTCATCGCCTCCATGCACTGCCCTAACTCACCCGTCAAGTTTAACTCACTCTGCTCCATCCAGCACCGGCATTATTCCACTCTTTCACCACAACCATGGCATAGTCTACCTTATCTAACGAGACATTTTACCCCACTTCTTCTCACCTAACATTTCCATTAACATACCCCAAATACCTCAGCCCGTCAAACTCTACTCTTCCCCACCTGTTAATCTTACTCCACTCCACTCAACCCAGTCCTGCGCTACTCAACCCTATCTTTCTCTCAGTCATTTCCATCCCACTCACCCGCTCCGTACTTCACCCTGAATGTCCTTCCCTCTCATCTCCAGTCAAGGCTGCCATTGTTCAGTCCATCCCACACAACCCCGGCATAAACGACCCAGCCTCACTCCTTAACTTTAATCCAACCAACCCTACTCAAAACTTAGCCCATCTCTTCCCAGCCAGCACCCGTATACTGTCTCTCCGCTCGATTCTACCCCACTTTTCTCCCAGCACCACCACCACTACCCCAATTCACCCCACCAAGTCCCGCGAATATTTCAGTCCACCCAAAGAAACCCCGCCATTATCCAGTCTAAAACACCAAAATCCCGTCATTATCGCAATCCAAACCAACAAACCACATCACTAAACCAAAGCCAAACACCCCGCTGTTACCTCAACTCCCCCACCAAACTCTTCCATTACCCCAATTCACTCTAACACATCCCACCATTACCCCAATTCCCTTCAATAAATTCCACCATTATTGTAAACCACCCCGACAAACCCAGTCAGGAACCCAATTCACTCCAACAAAGCCCGCCATTACCCAAAATCAATCCTGCCAAACGCCGCCATCACCTCATTCTAACCCACCAAACCAAGCAATTACCGTGAATTACCACAACAAATCCTGCTATCCGTTACCAGACTGCACTACACCAAACTTCGTCATTACCCTGATCAGCCCCCAAAACTCCACATCTTGCACACATAGTCACACTATACCCCAGCCAGAACTCATTCCACCTCACCAAACACCGCCAGTTTACTCCAGCACCACAACAAACTCCGCCATTACCCAGCCCCACTCAAGCATTCCCTACCACTGTCCCACTTCACTCAAACATGCCTCACCATTACCCAACCCCATCCCACCAAACCCCTTCATTACTTTCACTGCACCAGATTCGCCATTACCCCACTCCTCCCCGCCAGTTCCCCAGTCAACCCCACTAAAACTCGCCATTAGCCATGTCTAGGATATTAAACCCAGCTATTACTCAACTAATACAACAAACCTCATCATTAGCATAATCCGCCCAACCAAACCATCATGTCCCTCTCGAATAAACCAAACCCCCTCAGTTACGTTACCCCAGCCAGCAAAACCCATCCATCTCTTACTCTATCAAAACCCGCGATTGCCGCATTCCACTCAACCAAACCCCGTCATTATCCCAATCCACCCTACCAAAATCCCCCATTACCGTTATCCAATGACCATATCCCGCCATTACACCAATCCACTCCCCTCCAAGCCCTTATCCCTCTCCACTCCACCAAACCCTTCCATTACCTCATTCTTCCGCACCGAACCCTGCCGTTGCCCAAGTCTACACCATGAACCCCACCGATTACCCTATTCCCTCCCACCAAATCATGCCATTATGCCAAATCACTTCAGCAAATCCCACCATGCACCCCAATAAACCCCCCCATTACCCGAACCATCCCACCAAACCCTGCTTTACCCCACTTCACCCCACCAATCCCAGCCACTACACCCGTTCTGACTCAGTTGTACCCTAGTCTATCCCACCAAACCGGGCTATTTGTGCTTTCTATTCCCAAACTCTATCATTTCCACAATTCACTTCAACAACACCCATCGTAACAAACATCGCCAATAACCCTATTCATGATAACAAGCCTTGCCATTACCTAACTGCACCTGACTAACCCCTTACATCACCTCACTCCACCCCACTAATCACTACCAATACCCTAGTGCACATTCCTAACCCTTGTCGTTATTTCACTCCACCTCACCAGACCTCGCCATTACCCCAGTCCACCCCATCAAGTCCCATAATTACCCACATCCTCCCCGACAAACTCTTCATTACCTAAAAGTATCCCGAGCAATCCTGTCACTACCGCAGTCCACCCAGACAAACACCGCGATATCCCAAATTCACCCCTTCAATTCCACCAAATTCCCATTCCATATCACCAAATACCCCGTTATCCCAGTGCACCATAATAAACCTTTTGAGTACCGCAAATTACCTAACATCCAGCCATTACCACAATTAACCCAACCAAAGTCCACAATTACCCAGTTCACCTCAACAAATCCATCCCTTACCCTAGTTCCCCCCACCAAACCCCACCATCAGCTCAGTCCACCCCACCAAAAACCATCTATCACTCCAGTCCACCCAGCAACCCCGCAATCACCCAAATCTCCACCACCAAGCCCCCACCTCTACTCCAATCCACCCCAAAATCCCCCTCCATTACCTCAATCCACACCATCAAATCTTGTCAATACCCTAGTCGCCCCACCACGCTGCGTTATTACCTCGGTTAAGGCACAAAATCCCGCCGTTACTCCAATCGTCCACAACTAATCCCACCATTACCCAGTCAGTTCCATCAAACCTTGTCAATACCTCAATCCACCCAGACAAATTCCACCAATTACCCCACCCCACCCCACCCCAACAAGAACCATCAATGCACCAACCTATCAAAGCAAACCCCACAATTATCCCAAACCTGCCCACCTATCCCTGCCATTACCCAAATCCACCGCAACAAGCTCTGCTTTTACCTGAATCCACCCCACAAAAGACAATAATTACCCAAGTCCACTCCACCAACCCCCAGCAACCCCAATTCTCCCTACTAAACCCTGTCATTACCTCAGTTCACCCCACCAAAATAGGCCATTGCCTTCAACAACCCCACTTAAAAAAAAAAAAAAAAAAAAGCGCCAATATCACAGTCCATCGAAATAATCTCGTCAACTACACCAGTCCTCCCCAGTAAATCCTACCATAATCCGAAACTACCCTAACAAACCCTGCCACAAGCCCACTCCACCCCAACAAGCCACGGCATTATCATAAATTTCGACATCCAACCCCACCAAAATCCCAGTCTGCCCCAAGTCTCTGACATTATCCCAGTCTACACCAACAAAGTCAGTTATTTGCTCAAATACAACACCAGTACAGACCATACCAAATTCTATCCCACTAAGCTCCCAGTAACTCTAATCCCCCCTGCTCCCCCCCCCCAAAAAAAAAACTGCCAATACTCCAGTCCACCCTAACAAACATGTCAAATAACCCAAATCACCCCCCCCCCCAAAGAAAAAAAAACACACAACTTTAATGATCCTCACCAAACTCCTCCGTTTCCCAAGTCCATCCCACCAAAACCGATCATCGCCCAATTCCACCCTGAAAAATCCCGCAGTGCAGCCACTTTCATCATCTACGCCAGTTCACCCCCCCATATCTTACCCACATCCACATCCAGCCCAGCAAGTCCCGGCATAACCCCATTGCCATCATTGCACCATACCACCATATAGACCCCAACATTATCTCTGTCTACCTTACCAGTCCCTGCCATTACTCCAATCTACCCAACAAGCTGTCCACAGAGCATCGGTTCACTGCACGGGACGGCCTGGCTGGGACAGTTGCTTGCCTGCAGTTGTTGGGTTTGCATAGCCAGACAGACCGGGGTTCCTCAGCAATGACAGCAACCCAACATGCTCTGCTGTTTCCTTAATCCTCCCCACAAAACCCCTCCATTATTCCAGTCCACACACACACACACACACACACACACACACACACACACACACACACACACACACACACACACACACACACACACACACACACACACACACACACATATTATCTATCTGTAGCCAGACACCTTAATTCCCAAGGAGGGGCCACAAACAAATCCCCTCCATGTCGCCCTGTCTCCTGCTATTTCGCTGTCCTCCCCTCAGCACACACACCCCTCCCTCATATACGGTACCACTCCTCTCTGTCCCTCCCTCTCATCCTCTATCTCCCTCTCCCTCTCTCCCACTCCAGCTCACTCACATACACTTTGCTCGTTAGTTTCTAGCTCTCCACCCCTTCCACATGGCCAAACCACCTCAATATATTTCTCCTAACGCCATCTGTCACATCCACATCCACACCAAAACGTTCCTTCATTTCTTAATTTGTCACTCAGTGTAACTCCACATGCTCCTCTCAGATGACCCCTCCCCCCCACACACACACACAAATCATCAACAACAAACAGCAAAAGCCGATTATCGAGCGCCACTGTCAAAGCCTTTCCCTTCCCAACTTTCAAACCCAGACCCTGCTGCTGTTGTTAAGTCTGTCAAATATGGATAACAGTGAATTCAATGCAGGGGAAGTGTTTGCTTAAATTTCGTAGCCAATCTGCTGCACCAAGCCGCCGCCTCCACCATCACCACCAAAACAGCCACCTAATGCGGTTACTTCCCTGTGTGATTCATGTTGTTTGGCTGAGTGAAATAAAAATAAATGAAAATTTTCTAATGAAATCTAGAGGCAGATACTACGACCAGTGCAGCCACTCAGTGCAGTTATTTCCCTCACGTGATTCATAACATCTGGCTATGAACTCTACCAACAAAGCCAAGAGGCAAAGAAATAAAATTTGCAGAAAAATGGCATTCCATTTGCTGGCTAATTCTAAGGACTCTTTACTTAAATTACTTAGCTTACCTTTCCATCATCACAGTACAACAGCCTAATGCAGTCATATAAGTACATCATTCAGCCTGCCGCTGACCCAAACTGAATTGATAGCACAGAACAAAAGAGGACTTAAAAAAAAAAAAAAAAGGTAATGTTGTTATCTGGTTAATTCTACGTACTGGCTACCTACATGACATTGTCTACCTCACCATCATCATAACCTCCAATGTAACCACCAGGAATGCAGTCATCACGACTGCAATCACCATCACCATCAATGCAACCACCACCAATACAACTACCATCAATTCAAACACCGCCAGTACATTCATCACCCGTGCAACCACTACCAACGCAACTACCACCAGTGCAACCACCACCATGACCGCCAGTGCAACTACCACCACCGCCTCCAGTACAACCACCATCATCACGCAACCTCCACCAATGTAACCACCACCAGTGCAACTACCACCACCGCCTCCAATACAGCCACCATCATCACCACCACGGGCAAAGCAGCCACCACCACCTCACCATCACCACAACCAATACAGCCACCCAATACAGTTATATTCCCACGTGTTTCATGCTGCCTTGGTCTGACCTCTACCGAATTAAGTCAGAGGCACAAAAAAAAAAAAAAATGCAAGTCCAGTTGGTGGTTAATTCTGCCCTGTGTTACACCGGATAAGTTCGTTTGCGGCCGGAGCTTGGTCGGGGGGCCATGCATGCATGTTGATTAGCGTCGGGTGTACAGCGAGTATTGGGAGAACTGGGAGTATTGGAGGAACTGAACTGAACTTACAGTACTGGGAGAACGGGGAGAACCGAAGGAACTGCAGTGAACGTTCAGTACTGTGAGAACTGGGAGTATTTGAGACCTGCCTTGAACTTAGAGGCTGGGAGGAACTAGGAATGTTGGAAGAAGTGCAGAGGAAGCATGGAGTACTGGATATATAGTGGGTATTGGGAGAACTAGTAGTATTGGTGAGAAGTGTACTGTGGAAACTGGGATTTGGTGAGTAGCAGGGAACTGGGAGTAGACTTTTGGGTGTACAGTAGGTATTAGGGAAACTAGAAATATCTGGGATAACTCTAATGCGAGAACCTGAAAACTTTTCTGGCATATTGGGAAAGCTCTATCAGAAGTAATGAGAGAGCTTTAGTGGGAGAACTGGAGAACCGTGGAAGAACTATAAGTAACGGAAAATGAAAACCTTAGGGAAGAACTGCGACGATTAGAGAAAATCTGGCAAACCAGGGTGGATTAGAAATACTGACAGTATTGGATGAATTGTGAAGTTTGGAGAGTTTCGGATATAGGACCCTAAGTGTGTTAGGAATTATTATTATTAATGGAAGAGCTAGAAGTGCCGTGGAAATTATGAGCATTGCTTGAACTGGCAGAATCAGGGAAACTGGATCGGGGAAGTGGGATCAATGGAAGTACTAAGAGATTTTTTTTTTTAATTATGGGAAACCTGCGAGTGTTAGGTGAACTGGGAGAACATATGGAACCGGGATTATTGGATGAACTGTTATGAGAGAACTTGGAGTATTGTGAGAACTAAGAGTATTGGGTGAACTGAGAGTACCGGATTGACTAAGAGTACTGGGTGAAGTTGGATTACTGGGTGAAATGACAGCACTGAGTGAATTCTGAGTACTGAGTGAACTGAGAGTATTGTGAGAAATGGGACCATTAGAAGAATTGAGAGTGCTGGGTGAACTGAGAGTAGTGAGCGAACTAAGAGTACTGGGTGAAATGAAAGTACTCGATGAACTGAACGTTGTGGGTGAACTGGAACTATCTGGTGAACTATGAGCACAGTGGGCACTCTGATTCTTAGGAGAAATGTAAGTACTGAATAACCTTTGAACTTTGAACAATGAACTGGTGGAAGTACTGGAAGAGTATAAGAACCATGAAAAAACCTGAGAACGGCTGGGAAAGCTATGAGCCGCGTTACTGAAATTGAGAGCGGAAAGGAGTAGGAAGGCTTTCACTTTCTCTGATTTAAGAAACAATCGTGTTGATTACATGTGATTTGTGTGTTTGCCACGTTACACAGTGCATTCGGCAGCATGGTAAAAATGCCAAATACACTTTCATCTGATCATCAGTTTAGCATATGCCTGTCTGACAATGAGGGCCTGCTTTTTCCCTCGCAAACTGTGTTTTAATAAGGTAAGCATATTGTGCATATGGAAAAGTCAGTGTCTGTATAAATAAAGATTACATGGATGACCGAGAACAATGCTTTGGGAGGTGGAAGTACAGTTATCACACGATTTTCCCTTCTTTCTGCAATGGCTCTAATACACTTGTAGCAGCGTCGCGGTACTAAAATAGGTGTATGGATGAATACACACGTCTGTATTTATGATTTCTATGGTGCACTCGTATTCATTCGGTAAATTATTGTTACACTGTGATGGATTACATATACAGTCACAAAAACAAATACTGAGAGCTCCATTTTCAGTCAAATTCTACGTGAGAGATATTTCTCCATATATTTCTCTTCCTTTCAGTACCTACACATTGATATTAACGCTGTATTATATATTAGGCTACTTTAAAAATTAACACAATATAATTTATTACACGGCTCTTGAATACCACAGACAATACAGAATTCCCCAGCTCTTGGTCCTGTGTTTCAAAATACAAACAACGACAGCGGGAGTCTCAACACTTTCTTTGTTGACTTAACACCAAAGTCAGCACAGGGACGAAAGGAATACCTTGAGGCAACTGTACAAGGATCCTTGAAATATTATGGAAGTTCAAGGCTGTGTAAAGATCGGAACCGTGTAAGAAGGAGGAATATTGGTAGATCTAATGTATGGGGAGGACTCATTGCCTAGGGAGATCCGCAGACAGAACTAGGAAGCTAGAGCATTTAGTAAAATCACAGTGAGCGTTGAAAGGATGAGAGAAAATGAACACTGAAAAATATAATACTGGGAGCAGCAGGGAGTAGCCTTATTGAGTACCGTACTATAATACCAGTGTTAAATCCTTGAACAAAACTCTGTTCATGTACTTAGAACTGAATCACCGCTTCCAACCCAAGAACCTCATATTTCATTCTGTCGTCAAATCGGTTTTAATCAGCTCAGGTGAAACGTGACGAACTAAAGGGATTAGCTATTGCCCTTCACTATAATGGTGTCTTCCAAAGCTGAATCAAATATTCTAGGAGCAACATGATAAAGAATAAATAGATAGACAGACAGACAGATAGACAAGCAGATATAAAAGATAAAGCCCTCTTGCTGGGAGGGGGGGATAATGTGGTAGGTCATGAGTATTGGGAGACTGAGGTGTAATTACAAAGAGTGATGGAAACATTAGAAAACCTGGGAGTGGCAAAAGGGTTGACAATTCTAGGGACATTAGTAGGGCAGGTGTGTGTGTACTGGGTGGATCAGAGGACCAGGGAGGAGGAAGGGGAGAGGAGAGGGCAGGGGAGGCTAAATTTAAAGCAGGTTAGTTACACGGGTACAAATATTGTGAATTAATTTGCGGTTAGCGCTGTGGGCGCTGTGGTGCGATTTAGCATTTTAAATTATTTGTTCAGCGAAATTGCCTGAATCACCAACCCGTCCCACTTGCCAATTACGATATTTAAGGATCGCCAATTTGTCCTGATGAAAACGGTGGTTAAAAATTGACGATGGATACACACAACATGCATTTTATTTCAGTGCGTGTGTGTGTGTGTGTGTGTGTGTGTGTGTTTTACTTTTTTATATATATATTGAAAGTGAGACCGCCACACCGGGTATAACTGCAGGCGGGGAACTTTTATTAAACGCATGTCAGTGGAAAAGGTGGGGGCGCCCGGTGAGGGAGGGAGATAGGGGAATGGGGGTGCAAGGAGGATAGGGATGGTGTGGAGGGGAGGTGGGAGAATGGGGCTGCAAGGGGAGGAAAGGTGTGGGGGCGGTGGGGGAAGTAGTTGGGGGAATACGGGTGCAAGGGGAGGAGGATAGGTGTGGGGGCGGTGGGGGAGGTCGGTTGGGGAATGAAAGTGCAAGAGAAGGAGGGAAGGTGTGGGGGGGAAACGGTGACGCATGGACATCACGTGACATAGAGGCTTCATCTGACGCAACGCAGAGATGTAGGGTGACGCACAAGGTAAATGACGAAGAGAAGATGGGGAAACACGTAGGTTTTAAGAGAAGCACAAAATACAGATGGATATGTAAGCTTTAGCAGGTGTACATAACACGGGCGAATTTGTAGGTTTTTTATGGCGTATGAACACGGGTGAATGTATCAGTTTTAGCTGGCGAACAGAACACGGGTGCATGTTTGTGTTAACTGGTGTACAGAACACGGGTGAATGTGTAAGCTTTACCTGGCGTACAGAACGCAGATGAGTGCGAATGATATTGGTTGTAACTGAACACAGTGAATGTGAATGTTTTCGGCAGTGAGCTCGGTTTAACCTCTTTATGTGTTTTTAGGATATCAATAAGTATTAAGAATACTTTTTGCACTACCGTAACAGAATGGCCCGCATATCACAAAACTTCGTCCAGGTTTCAAAATGTTTGGTGTTTGAAGAGGGGGAAGTGCATTTTCTTTTTCTTTTCTTTTTTTTTCTTAAGGGAGTATACAAAATATATGAAACTTTTGGCCTGTATTACTTAGCTGTGTTCTTACTACTTCCAGAGGGTTTCATTCAACTTGGGAAAAAACTCTCACACTGAAGGGGTTAATGAAGACTAGGACTAGCTCCACCAGATCGAAAAGTCTCTCTAACACTTAATAAAATCGTCTGGAGGTAGCAAGAATAACATGGCAAATACATCTCCTGACAGAGTTAATTAGCCATATCCCAAAGTAAACTGGTTAGGGAACTACCTTAGCCGGCGGGAACACGGACGCCGGTGACATAAAGACAAAGGTAAAGTTGGTTCAAACGACTGATCTAACACCTTTATAGACTTGATCTCAGACTTTATGGGGATATTACTGGCTCTTATGATCGGCCCGTATTAAAGTTGGACTAAAAACGAAAAAAAAAAAAAAAAAAAGCCCATTTTCACATTTTCAGAGACACTTTTAATCGATATGGGGACACATTTTACAGCACTTTACCCCTCCACTTAGATAATATCCCTTTGTACAATCTCCCTCACTTGTATGTACTACCAAGGCTGGACGGTCATGTGTAACACCAGTGTCTTTATAAGTCTCATTGATCTCTATACAGGGTTGTTTCATTGCCGTAGACGTGAGGCGTTTAGAAATGCACTATAATCTTTTTACTCTAATTTGGTCTAAAAGTTACGTCTTTGTATCTTCTGTACTAAGTTGTTATAATAAATTAAATCTAGAATACAATGCTAATCACGAAGAAGGGATATGCAAAGAAGATAGAGCCGTAACACTCTTTTTTAGTCACCGAACTACGTAAATAAGCTGCAAAAGGGTAATAATCTGGACCAAGTTAAGATGAAAAGGGTATTGTCACGCTGCACTATCAGTACACCACCATCCTCCCTCGTAGGGCTTATAAATGAAGGCGAGTGTACTTCATCTTTGCTATTCCTAGCCATTTTATTCAGTTTAGGGGAGACTTTTCGAACTGCAGAGTTTAGATGCAAACCTCCTTACACCTGGTTAGTACTGCAAGTTTTTCCTAAGCTGGGTAAAATCGTCGACTCAGTAGCAAAATTACGGCAAATATAAAAACGAATAATTGTCGTAAACTAAGTGGGTCGAGTTACTTTTTTAACCCGCACATTTTTACACTATTCAAGACTCAAATTGATACGTAGATTACTTTTTTTTTTCTTGGTATCTCTCGACCTCATTATTCAGTTTTAGATAGTCCTTTCGAAGTCATGAAGCAATAGTCTTTGTAATCTGGTTCTAAGCTGGATAAAAGCATCTGCTCTGTATTGGTCAAATTGCTCTTAAATAAACGAACATTTCCGCGTTTTTAAAGCTGAATTAAATTACCAAGGGAAACGATTCAGCTTCACTTAACTGTGCATTAAAGAAAAAAAAAAATGATGGGATGATTAATTCAAATCTTAGAACCTTTCGAAACTAGACTGAAAATATAAAACCAATATTGTTTTTCTCAGTGTACCCTGTGACGTAACTCTTAACACTCAGGTACCAATGAATCACACGCAGTTGGGTAAAATACTGTAGTCTGATGTTGGCCGCACTTGATTAGCAAACTTTTGTCCAGACCATGAAAATTAAAGGTAACATTATGAACAGTCCCAATTTTCTACACTCAATCTCAGCAGAATAAAATGGTCCTCAGTCGGCAGAGACGAAATGCAGAAGCAGATGTGAACATGATTGTCTTTACTGGGAGGAATTATCCCAACTGAACAAAGCCGCCTGGTCCCACCCTGCATTTATACATGGGTATATCCATAGCTACTGTAGAGGTAATCAAAGTAAAAGTAGGTTTAATCTGACTACTCTTCAATCACTTCTACTGTGCTAGAGATCTAACCCAGAACTGTCAGAGGGCAGTCAGGCAGAATTCAACTACACCACGACCAGGAAAATTTGCTTCACTTTGTCACACACTTGTAAACAAGGTATCCCATCCCCACATTTAGCCTGAAGGAAATAGACAATTCCCTGACACTCGGGCAAGGAAATGCAGTTAATCCGGTAGTGTCAGTATGATAAAAGAAACCTGTAGTGCAGAAGTATTCTTTACTCACAATTAACCACAAGATAACCTCCCAATGTTTCTTCAAAAATTCTCGCAGGAAACCATGTATAAAAAAAGGATATCCTGGAACTAGGAGGTGATGGAAGGCTACAACTGAACTCCGTTCAAAAATCATCTAAGCTCAAAAAACTCACTGGGCGGTAGCAAGGAACTGAAAGGCTTTGATAGATCGACACTTTAGCCCGTACTCTTCGGAGATTCTTGGGCTCTGACAAAGGATGAGTATTGGGATAAGAACAATAACAGGAGCTGATGAGAGAGAGAGAGAGAGAGAGAGAGAGAGAGAGAGAGAGAGAGAGAGACAGACAGACAGACAGACAGACAGACAGACAGACAGACAGACAGAATACTCGTAAAGGAGGAGAAGGAAGAGAGAAGAGGTGAGAAGCGATCCAGTAGGGTAGAGAGAAGCGGAAAAGAAGAAATAAGCATGAAATGACAGAGAGACAAAGTGGCAGAAAAGGAAGTAAGGGGAAGAAGTAATTCGAGAGAGGAAATGAAGGAGACTGGAAGCTGGTACGAGAAGGAGAAATGGAGAGGAGACAAGGAAATTGAAAAAATGTGGAGAAAAGTGCTAAAGAAAAAAAATACTGAATAGAAATGGAAAATGAAGAGAGTCGTGGGAGATAAAAGAGAAGGAAAGAATGAAAAACAGGAAGTATCGAGCAATTAAAACGAAGGGAATTAAAGAAAAAGGCATGAAAGAGGGAGGGGAGAGAGAAAGAAAAAAGAAAGGGAAGAGGAGCAAGAGTGAAGAGGAGGAGGAGTTATGGAGTGGAAGGGAAGGGGACCGAGGAAGAACGGAGAAGAGTAGGGGAAGGGGAAATACTGGGCAGTTGGAAGAGGATTACAGCAATCTGGTAGGCGGTAAGTGGTGTGTGTGTGTGTGTGTGTGTGTGTTTGTGTGTGTGTGTGTGTGTGTGTGTGTGTGTGTGTGTGTGTGTGTGTGTGTGTGTGTGTGTGTGTGCTATGAATGGAGTGAGCAAATATGGTTTAGAGAGAGAGAGAGAGAGAGAGAGAGAGAGAGAGTACTGGTGAACCTTAAGACACACAGCAAAGTACAAACTGAGACTCAGGGAGAATAAGAGCAAGGGGAGAACGAGAATATGGGTGAAAAAATAAAAAATAATCCAGCAAAGTATGAAATGTGGCAAGAGAGAAACTTAGATTTACACAGAGAAGTATAGAGCAAGAGAGGCGAGAGAAAATATGATTGAGAAAAGAAGTGAATTAAATATGGCACAAGATCCCCTTTAGAAACAGGTACTGATAGGCAGATAATCAGATAGACGACCAGATGGATAGAAAGATACATAACTAAATAAAATAAGATACACACATACATGCAGGTATACATGCATACTTATATACATATATGAAGGAGAGAGAGAGAGAGAGAGAGAGAGAGAGAGAGAGAGAGAGAGAGACGAAGGGCCCCCAGATGCACTCACTCACTAATAACTCTTTCCTGTACCACCTGAATTCCCACTTTGTCTCAACTAATTATCAGCACAGACGATTACCAAGATAATTTAGCATAATGAGCGCCTTTGAGGAGGGGAAGGTGTGTTTAGTTTTCATATTCAGTAAGTGATATCTTTTTTCTTTCACCTAGGGCATGTGGTTTTGGTTCGAGAGTGTTGTTGGTACTGCGCTGTACTTTGAATTGCATTATTTGTGTTTGTGTATATTTTTGTTGTAGTGACGTATTGTGTATTCGCTCGTCTGTCCGTTTACCTTTCAGTCTCTCTCTCCCTCTCTCTCTCTCTCTCTCTCTCTCTCTCTCTCTCTCTCTCTCTCTCTCTCTCTCTCTACTTATGATTGTTGCACAAAGCCTGCTCTCACCTTTTACCCACTTGTTTCCTTTAAAGCCATGTCCATACCTATTTATACTTACCGAAGACACTCTATTTTCCATCTCGACCCGCTTTTCCTCTGGTACTACTCTTTTGGCGTTTCCGTCTCTCAGGGATCCAGAGTTCGCTTGTTTTCATCCACCTCCTGCATGCTGCTTAATATATATTCTACTATGATCAGTTACATGCTGTACTCTACAACAGTTTCATTACCTTGAGATTTTGTACCAGTATGTCGCTTTTCCACAATAGCTCTCGACTCGAAGCTAACTCGCTGGCTTTCCTACATCTCACTCTTGGCTGAATAAAATCGGCTTGAGTTGGCTGGAATAACACACTACAAATGTTCCTTCCACAAGAACGTCCCTGGTGGCAGTTTTAAGTCTTAGGCAACTGCACCTCACTCTCAGCTGAATTATATCGTTTTGTGTGAGTTGCAATAAAACCCCAAAGGAGAACACAGAAAGCATCCCTCAGTCCAGAGAATGTGTGTTCTTTTTAAATAATATTTCCCCCCCTCCAAAGTTAGTCTTTCGCTTTTATTAATCACTTGCTTCAAAGATAGCCTATGCACGCTCCACTCCCGTCATAGATGATTCATCTGAACTTTTCAGTACTATATATATATATATATATATATATATATATATATATATATATATATATATATATATATATATATATATATATATATATATATATATATATATATATGACGAAGACTCCTAGCCTCTTTCAAGTTGGTCGATGGTCAAATGAAGTTATAATGGAGCGTTGATTTCATTAGTAACCTAGAAGATTTTTTTCCTTCCTCATGACTAAAGATCATTAGTTTCAGATAATCATGACAGTGTTCACATCAGAGGTGTGTCTCAGTTCCGACAAGGCAACATAAACAGTGTAGGCTTCCTCTATAGGTCCCACACTCTGAGGCTTCACATGACAGTTTTCTACCATGTTCCTTAATTTTGGTTTTCTTTGCCTGTGTGTGTGTGTGTGTGTGTGTGTGTGTGTGTGTGTGTGTGTGTGTGTGTGTGTGTGTGTGTGTGTGTGTGCGCGCGTGCGTGCGTGCGTGCGTGCGTGCGCGCGCTATAAAAAATGGTGAGTTATCGTCTTTGCATGCTCCTTCCACTACAGTTATTTTATCCCAAAGTAGTACATGCACCTTATCCAGCTTAGTTCCCTCACTCACAAGTTATATTTGATATTTTCACGACAGGTCTCTCAACCTATAGTTATGCTTGCCTCTTTTCCAGGCAGTTCCTTCACCGCAAAGTTAGTCAGTCATATCATTTTTCAGCCCAGAGTTAGTCAGCCATGTGTCTTTTCATCTCAGAGATAATCAGCCATGTCCCTTTTCACAACATTTCTCTCACTCCAAAATTATCCCAGACTCTCACTCCTCCGTTACTCCTCTTTTCCCAGACAAAATTATTCATCCAAAGGCATTCATATGGTAGTTTTCTTACTTGAGAGTTATTCATGTCTCTTATCTCTCAGTTATTCTTTTCGCTTGCCCAGCCATATCTCCGTCTATTCAGTCATGCCTCTTTCCAAGACAAATTCCTCACTCCAACGTATACCAGACCCTTAACGTTCAGTTATTCATGACCCATTTTCAGAATACTTCCCTCACCCCACACTACTCCCTGTAATTTCTATAAGCAAATTTCTTCCCTGAGTCATTCATGTTCCCTTCCGGCCATTCCATCCCTCGCCTGACCTTACCCACGGGAATATTATTCCCAGCAACTCGGCCTCCTGGATCTATAATTATGGCTAAAGTATGGCAGGACGGCCAGCTTCAGGACCACCAGTTGGAGTGAACAGCTGCTGGGCCCTGATAAACGAAGAAATTTATGATCAGTTCTCTGTCGTGACTGTGATTTGTTTTCGCAGGAAGGATCAGGGTAGAGCAGAATCTTCCCTTGTATTTCTTTCTTCCTGTATAAACAGATCTTAGTCATGAGAGGAAGATTATCATGTAATTCTGATTTAGCAAGAGGGACGCAGAAGAAAAGTGAAGATTCTTTCCGTGTCTCTTCTATTTCCAGCAAAACCAGTCTTACGGTTTCACTTATTTATATATGTTCATTATCAATATAGCTCCATAAATACACAGCCTCATTCATTTTTATCTATGAAAATGTCCTTATTATATGTTCGTACATCATTTTCCCATGCACTGTGGCAGCTCTGTTCTCGTATACTGACCTCAGTTAGTAATTTATTCTGCCAGACACAGCATGTTAGGGCGGCTCAGTTTCACGCTACACGGCAGGACAGACTAGCTCTTACTCTCACCCGACAGGCTTTGACATTACGGCAAACTTTGTACATAATTCCTTAATATAATCTTCAAGCAACTTTTCTTCGTCCCCGACAATCTTCGGGACGGATTGAGTCTATAGAATTTATATTTAACCTTCGACACACCCATTATAGCAGGCCTAAGTTACGACAGGGAATTGATCATAAGTTTGTTTGTGTGTCTCTGTTCAGGGTTATGTAAAGAATTATATTCACATAAAGGCTGGTCCATATATAACGCTCCTTTTCCACTCCGGAGGTCGGTTTCTCGTGTGCTATGGTGACGGCTCAGTAATGTTATCAATGCCTATCAAGCATCGTTTACAGAGGAGTAGACTGTAGCACCAGTCGAGCAGGAAAGCACTCCCAAGGTGGGTGGAAAGCTGATGACAGGGAGAGCTGGAGCTCCCGTTTCATCAGCCCTATGGACTAGTTCCTGACCATTCCCCTATGCTGAACTTTTTCAGTGTTTTAGTAACACAAAGGGTAGGCCAGCATGCTCTCCAGTACATGTTTCTCTAACTGTCACCACCAAACTACATGCACGGTACCCACTACACTTCCTTCTCATAATTAAAAAATTAAAATGGTGCATATTAATGATGCCTCGAGGTCCCCCGAGGGGGGGGGGGACCATAAATGCCCCCATCATCCGCCCTTCTCCCGGTGACGACTCTAAGAGCTACCTGGAACCACTGTCTGACTCACGTCTTCATCATTTCTGGAACATTCGCGGCTTCTCCTCTAACTTTCTATTGAACACCACCTCTCCTCTAAACCTCACTTTTTCCTGACTGAGACTCTGCTGTCTAAGATAACTGACAGAAAACCCTTTTCTGTAGCCTCTACTTGCTTTATACTCATTTCAAAGCCAGAGGTGGATGTTGTGTATATGTATGCAACGACTTATCTTGCTCTCGTGTTCCTGAACTTGATTCTTCTGAATTCACTACTCTCTGGTTTCGGCTCTCCTGTCATTCTCTGACTAAATATATCTGCGCTATTTACTTATCCCCTGATTCAGCTGACTATCAAAAATTCTTCGACTATCTTACTTCTACAATGGAACACATTCTATACATTTCTCCTTTCTCTGAAATTTCCATTCTAGGAGATTTTAATATTCACCACCACCTTTGGCTCTACTCTCCTTTAACTGATCCACCTGGTGAACAAGCCTACATCTTTTCTATCCTTAATGTCCTAGAGCAGCTTGTACAGCACCCTACCCATATCCCTGACCGCCTTGGAGAGAGTTCCAACATACTTGACCTCTTCCTTAAAACTAATCCTTCTGCTTACACTGTTAACCTTTTCTCTCCGTTGGGCTCCTCCGATCACAACCTTATCACCTTAACCTGTCCTATCACTCCGGTACGGCCTGCGGACCCTCCAAAGAAACATCGACTGTGGCACTTTGGAGCTGCGGATTAGGATGCCCTCAGGTAGTTCTTCTTTGATTTTCCCTGGAATGATTATTGCTTCCATGGCCGGGAGCCACCTGAGTGTGCCTTGCGCATTACGGAGGTTATTCTCTCAGGCATGGAAGCATACATTCCTTTCTCATATCCTTTGACTAATGCAAGAAAGCCTTGGTTTAATCACGCTTGTTCTAATGCTGTCTGCAACAAGGAGAGAGCCTATAAAAGGAACCATAGCCAACCCACCCCTGAATCACATCTTTTTTATATTTTTGTTCGCAATGGTGCTAAGTCTGTTCTTCGCTCTGCTAAAAATAATTTCATCCATACTTAATGCTCTCAACTCTCCAACTCGAGTTTTTCCTACTCCTTCTGCCACCTTGCCAAAAACCTTTCTAACAACTTTACCTCATCATCCTTCCCTCCTCTTTTCTACTCTGATGGCTCTGTAGCTATTTCTTCTACTGATAGAGCATATATCTTCACTCAGACTTTCTCTTCCAATTCCACCTTAGACAATTCTGGTGCTGTTCCTCCATCACTTCCTCCCTCTTACTTCCTCATGGCTGACATTAAAATTTCTTCAACTGATGTATTTTCTGCCATCATTGGCCTCAACACTAACAAGGCATATGGGCCTGATGGGGTCCCTCCTGTTGTCCTCAAGAACTGTGCTTCTGTGCTTACTCCCTACCTAGGTAAACTCTTTCGCCTTTGTCTGTCAACTTGCACCTTTCCTTTTTGCTGGAAGTTTGCTCTCATTCAGCCAGTCCCAAAGAAGGGTGACCATTCCCAACCCTCTAACTATCGTCCAGTTGCTTTAACATCCTGTGTCTCAAAAGTTTTCGAGTCTATTCTTAACAGAAAAATGTTAAAGCATCTTTCCTACCACAATCTTTCTGATCGTCAGTATGGGTGCCATCAGGGATGCTCCTCTTCTCACCTACCTTTCAGACTCCTGGTCATCCTCCTTTCGGGACTTTGGCGAAAGCTTTGCCATCACACTTGACATCTCAAAGGCTTTCAGTCAAGTCTGGCATAAATCTTTAATTTCCAAACTTCCCTCTTATGGTTTCTATCCTTCTATCTGTGCCTTCATCTACAGTTTCCTTTCTGGTCGCTCTATAGCCGCTATTGCAGACGGCCATCGTTCTTCTCCTCAGGGCTCTGTCCTATCACCAACTCTCTTCCTTATATTCATCAATGATCTAAGCTGTACATCCAACCCTATCCACTTGTACGATGATGATTCCACCCTTGACGTTTCCATTCGGTTCCCGCAACGTCCAACCCAGCAGTTACTTCAACAAATAAGGGATGAGGCTATGACACACGTAATGTCTGACTTAGTTCGTATCTCTGACTGGGGTAAAAATAATCGTATTGTTTTTAATACATCAAAGATTCAGTTTTTACACCTATCAACCCAACAAAATCTTCCACAGGAGTACCCACTAAAGTTCAACCCCAGACGTCCTGTTGACGTATGGGTACGTCACCACGTTTTGTCACGGTGACACCCAATGATGTGTCCTTATGTTTTACAATTGTGAGTTCCGTCATTTGCACATTTTTCAAGTTTCACGGGTGATTTTTGGTAGGCATATGTGGTAGACCTTCTTCTACCGAACGCCAGGCTGGAATAATGCCTGCCCCACTTGACCCCCCCACCCCCCGCACGTCATTTTCTCGGCAACTCACCTGTTAGCAGTGACCTAGCCAGTAACGACATGTCGCACCACGGCCTATCCAATGATGCAATTCAAGGTGAAAGTGATTCCCGAGGTGGAGGATAAAGGCAGAAACATTCCAGAGGAAGAAACAAGCTGAAGTGATGAGGTGGTATCGTCGTAAAGGAAGGTGCCATATGTTGTGTTTAGTGAGTGAATAACGCTTATATCGCCTATATTACTGTGTGAAAACCAATATTCTCTTGTACTACATATAAATTCGTATCAAATAAATAATAAATGCCATTTATGAGTGGTGTGGAATAGTTACCCCTCCCATAGAACTCGTTTTCTTTGGAGCCTGCCTTATAGAAAACACAGTAAGGTAAGGGGTACCCTTACCTGTATCTGGTATTTTAAACTGCAGTTGAGCGATTTCTCTATGAATTTTCGATGTTTCTCACCAAAAGCGGAGGTTTGAGCCAAAAATATTTTTTTCCAAAATCTGTCGGGATTAGGGGAGGGGGGGGGGGTCAGTGGTGGAAAATCGGTCGGGACAGGGCAGGTTAATAATATCCAGCTCAATCCTGCATCATCCTTGAACATGCTTGGGTTTTCATTCACTAGGGATTTGTCTTGGAAAGATCATTTTACATCTCTTGTAACATCAGCTTCCAAGAGATTAGATGTGCTAAGTCGACTCCATACCTTCTTTACCCCTGCACAGTTGTTGACTTTATACACGGATTTTATTCGCCCTTGTGTTGAGTACAACTCTCACGTGTTGGGAGGCTCCCCACATACAAGTCTTCTCAATAGGGCGGAGTCAAAGGCTTTTCGTCTCATTAACTCTCCTTCTCTTACTGGCTTCCTTCAACCTCTGTCTCTTCGCCGCACTGTTGCTTCTTTATCTCTTTTCTATCGCTACTTCCATGGTCACTGCTCCTCTGAACTGTCTGCTTGCATCCCTCCGCTTCTACGACGGGTGCGTAGCACCCATCTAGCAACAAACTCTGATCCCTTTTCTGTCCAACTCTCTAACGCAAGAGTTAACCGCTACTCCCAGTCGTTCATTTATGCAACAGGTCAGCTCTGGAATTGTCTCCCTCTGTCTGTATTTCCTACTTCCTATGATCTCCAGTCTTTCAAACGCAGTGTGCCCAGGCTTCTCGAAATGAACAGATCTTGAATTTGGCTCACTTTTGTATTTTTTTTTTCTTGGAAGGAATTGTTTGCGGGCTCCTGACCTTTATTTCCTTCTTACTCGCGTTAAAAAAAAAAAAAAAGCCTACTTCCACATTCTTACCCACGCCCACTCCAGCTAAGTGACCTTCCCCAAAGCACACAAGATACCTCCATTTGTGTATCTGGTTGAGCATGATTTACAGACTACTGTGTAACATGTATTGTGACGATGCACGAGTTTTCGGGAGACTTAGACCATTGTAAATCTGGCTGAGTGGTTATATATTCCCCATGAACATAATTTCAATAAGTTTCTGCCCAGCTTAGACCGTCTTCAGATATGGGTCGGGTAGAAGCTTTAATATCTTTATCTCTCACTATATTTATCTGTTGCCAGACGCCCTCGTAAGGGATGGCCACAAACAGAGCACCTCCACGTCGCCCTGTCCTCCACCATTTGGCTGCCCTCCATCCAGCTCACACACCTATCTCTCATATATCTCTCCATTCCATCCCTCCATCCCATCCTTGGTTTTCTCCTCGTCCTCTTCCCCTCCACGTCAGTCACATACACTCTGCTGGTCAGTGTTTCATTTTCCTTTCTCTCTACATAGATAGACCATTTCAAAGTATTTCTCTAAGCACTTCCAATCACTTCCCCATCACCACCACAGCATTCCTTTACTTCCTTATGACAAAAAAAAAAAAGAAATAATCAGTACGTGGGAATCCATTCGAAGTTCTCTGCTGTGTGAAATTGGCAAAAGTTAAATATGAATCCATGGCGATATTATATGCTGATACGAGTTGTGAGAGCATCATCTGGCGTGCTTGTGAGTAGGTATTTATGTTTACGGTGTTGTTATGCGTCTATCAGTATGTGGTAAGGCAAAGGTTACACTGAACTGCGTATGATTAATATATATATATATATATATATATATATATATATATATATATATATATATATATATATAGAAGGAGTACATCACTGGATAAGAGGAATTAGATTCTTCACATCATTAACATTTTAAAATCTACCTAGCAGTCTGTTTTTATTTATGTGAATCGCTCTCTCTGTCTATCTTTCTATCAGTCTTTCAGTTTATATATCTATCTCTATCTACCTTACCTAATCCTCTACCTATATATCTATCTATCCATCGCTCTATTTATCTGTCTATCAGTTCATCTATCTACATCATCTATTCATTTACCTCTTTGTGTATCTGCTCTACCATCTATCTCTCTTTATATCCCTCTCTACCTCACACTATACAGAGCCCATCTTCAGTCTGGTGTCATTTTACCCACCACTCGCGATGAATCAGTCACACGTGCTGATGGCTTTGTTTTTGGAATGAGGAAGGGATTCCGAAGGCTTGAGTGATGTGTGAATAATTTTGTGGTCGAGAACCTGCCAGTGTTATTTTGTGGTTCTATATTTTTACGTTCTTTCTTTGTTCCTGGATATTATTTCACCCCTTCGTTCAAGTGGGAATAAAGGTTGGATTGATGATGATGATGATGATGATAATGATGATGACTGCACCGTAGCTAATATGCCTGTTGTATTGGTCTAGTAATTCGTCTGATCCCAGACAGCCCTCGCACCTTTACTACTTAAGCGTTAATACCTTTTCTAAAGATGGCGTCAACCGTGCTTTATTCTTGCTGTCTCAAGCGAGATTTTTCGAAGTGGAAAGATTAGTTATCCTCCACTACCCTTTTTAATATGTGTCCTAGGCTGAATAAACTTGTCTGGTAGTAGGAAAAATAATATTACTAAAGCCTTAATAGCAGTGAAGTGGATTAACATTCAACTACTCTGATAATATGCAAGGGATATGACACTGGGGAATTTCACGCTATACTGGTCTATTTTATGACTTCGCAATAGAACAAAATGTGAAGTAGAAAAGGCTGTTCTTATGTAAACCATACTTTCTAGCTGTACCCTGCACCAGTACAGATTTAAGCTCACGACCGCCCTTTCTCCAGTACCCTACCACCACCTCCCCCAAACACATAACTAGAGAGCCTGCTAAACTTCTCTGTCAAAAAGAAAACTTAACAAAAGAAAGCCAGAATCGTGAATAGAGAGACCTAGACATGTTGTATCTCAGAAACTAGGTTGTAATCAGTGGAAAAAAATGACTGGGGAAAACAGTTTTTAGTTAAATTGTATACATGAATGACTTGTAAAACCTATTAACTCTTGCACTAAAGAGTCAGAAAAATATTTAGAATCCCGAATGATGTGTGTCAGGGAACGGGGAAGGGAGGCAAGCAGGTTAGTAAGAAGAAAAGAGGAGAGTAGCTGTTGAATAGAAAGAAGTGCTACATATCGGTGACGAGGGGAATTCTTAAAAGTCAGACAGACTGGCTGTTAAATAAATAGACTGGTAGTTATGTAGAAAAGGAGATTACTTTAGACAGAGAGTATAAAGACAGACAGATATATACTCGTATATTGACACTTTGGACTAATATCTATATAATGAGATGGTTTCGAATAACAGTCAACGTTTCTACCCTGCAAGGAACACGCTTCACTGACTTATCTCCCCCCAAACAACTATAGCAAATCCCCCATCCCTCAGTAAATATGCAGGTAAATTAAATTCCTCATCCCTCCCACACAATGCCATATCATATTTCCAGCTTTTTGATTACGTGCCTAGGTAGTCCAATTCTCTCGTCTTTGCCGCCTCAACACTTCTCAGTCGCTTTCAGTATGCTGTATGTGTCTTCACGCTACGAGAACTCACCTTCTTCCCTTACAGTACATGTTGATGTAAGTCCTCAACATTCTCCTACACACTCATACTGTAGCAACATAACACACCTTCAACTCTCCCAGTAAATAAGCAATTATCCGTCCCTCACTCAGTACATGTGCAGGTAATTGCCACACATCCACCCTCACACAGCAACGCAGCACAACCCGATCACTCAACTCATCTCCCCTAGCTCTCAGCATATGCGTAGGTAATTTCCTTGTGTCCATCTTCACTTCCACAAACGAAACAAAATATCCTTTTCTCAGTACATCTTAATTTTTTAATGTCTCCTCCATCTCTCAGTGTATCTCCTCCCTCTCTCTCCATTTCACCTCCTTCTCTCAGTACATAAGCAGATTATTCCACACATGCAAAGCACATCATCTCTTAGTACACCTCATCCATCTCTCAGTACATGAGCAGGTAATTCCGCTACAGATAAAGCATTTCTCCATCTCACAGTACATATCCACATCTCTCGGTACATAGTACATATCCACATCTTTTCGCATATCTCCTTCATCTCTCAGTACATCTGCCTCTCTCAGTACATCTCATACATTTCTCAGGACATCCCCATCTGTCAGCATATTTCCTCCATCGCTTAGTAAACCTCTTCCATCCCTCACTACACCACCTCCATCCCTCAGTACACCACCTCCATCCCTCAGTACACCTCCTCCATCCCTCAGTACACCTCCTCCATCCTTCAGTACACCTCCTCCACCTCCCAGTGCAAGTAATCACATATCCAGGGCGGTTGGCGTTGTTCAGCGTCTGCATCTTTAACCTGCATCATCCCTGAAGCTCGTTCCCTCCAACTTCCCTCATCCTACGCAGGTCATCTGGAGCTCGTCATAAAAAACCGCTTAATTTACCTTCGACGGCCATAATGAGGGGGGTCTGGGTGTTGCGAGTTACCGTGATGAGCGAGGCTGGGGGAAGGGAGATTTATTTCATACAGTTTTCATCGGCTAATGGGGTGATTCTCGGGGAAATGGGTCGCGTACACGAGGGATTGACGGATGTGTGCAAAAGCGGCTGCATTGTGGATACGGTGTGGCTGCGTGCGTGTGTGTGTGTGTGTGTGTGTGTGTGTGTGTTTGTGTCTGTGAGAGAGAGAGAGAGAGAGAGAGAGAGAGAGAGAGAGAGATGCTACAAAAGCGATACATCATTTGTGTAGACTTGTATTCTGGTGCGAAAGTGAAGTGCTGAAAGATTATTTAATCATTCTTAATCTGTGTAGTAAGTAGTTACCTTTTCACACGACTCAGCACTTGTTATACTTGATACTGCAACGTTACTTATAGCAGTGGGAGAATAATGGATGTGAAAGAAAATGGGATGCCACAGGAAGGCTTTATATCTCTGGTAAACTTACGTTCTTAGGTGAAGTTAACATGTCACAATTACAACATTCTGGTTAATTCTAAGTATATATGCTATTTAGAATGCTGCTGTACTTTCAGTGGAGATGGCTGTGGTATTACTACGGTAATAGAAGTAGCTGAAGCAAAGAAATATGCTACAACAGTGAGCATTTAGAACTGGATTCTAAAGTGAAGTCAATTTACCAAAGACATTTTATTTGATTTTCATGCTCTTACGAATAACATTGCTTTTGACATTACACTCGGTGAAATAGAAGAGGTTTTGAGAGAGATGCCACAAGAAGAGTTAACGTATTTGTGAGACTTGAATTCTCATTTCACATATTATTTAGACTGTGTCCGTTCTGTCATTGAAGGTCGTTGTTACATTTAATAGTAAGATATAATACTAGTATCTGCGTTAGAGGGTATATATGACATCTCAGACGAAGACCATGTATCAAAATAGTTTCTGTGCTTACAACTGCAATGAACAGTTTAGTTATACATATCCTTACACTGGAGATTGCGGCAGCATTTGAGAAAGTGACCAGAGCACCTGTAGATGATAGCCACAGAAATGGGTTGCGTATTAGAGAAACTTGCCTTCTTACACAGATACTTTTTAACAAGTACAAGGCATTCTATCGTTATTAATTCGCATAATAGTCTCAGTGCAAAAACGTCATTTATATTCTTGCCAATACTAGATGATTATATGCTACTTAGGAAAGACATCTCGTATTGAAGGGACCAAAATAACTATATCAACCCCCTGACACAAAGGACACAATGAGGTAATTTTTAAGCCGAATATAATTGTCTAATTGTAGAATGAATGAAGAAAAAAAAAATAGACATCCTCCTGCCAATGAGATTAGCAATTAGGTCGCACAATAAAGCATTCACTAGTGGGACAACAGAGAGAGAGAGAGAGAGAGAGAGAGAGAGAGAGAGAGAGAGAGAGAGAGAGAGAGAGAGAGAGAGAGAGAGAGAGAGAGAGAGAGAGAGAGAGAGAGAGAGAGAGAGAGAATGTCAATCTCATTTTTACGCCTTCTGAACGTCAAAGCCCGGATAATAGGCTTTCGTAATTCAAAAACACTTAAGGATAGGAGATCGACTTACTTCTCTGACAGCGTTTATATGATAGAAAAAACTCTGGCCACTTCTAGGACTCGAATCGTAGAGCGCAGGACACAGAGCAATGCAACCCAAGAGCTCTACCACATGCATGATAAAATATTGGGAATCAGTGTCAATATTTTTTTTTTTTACAGTAGCAATACAGTGAACAAAACTGTCGGGAAAAAATGCACATCCACTCATACAGCCGAACAAAGTAAAGGCAGAAACTTGTACAGAGATAGGTATTACGAGTGTGTGTGTGTGTGTGTGTGTGTGTGTGTGTGTATCAAAAAACTAGTGCAAAAACCAAGGACAAACAAAGGGGTGCTAAATCTTAAAATACGGTACTACGCTAAACGACGGCTGGAATCACCAGATGTTTGTCAGAAAAATAACAGGAGGAAAATACTTGGAGAGTCTGTTTCTCGGAGTAACACTTGAGAAGTATTGCCACTCTTCAGTCGCCTCTCCATTTCCTTAATAACGTGCTCTTTTCTCTGAATTCACTTAGACGTCCAGCTAATATTTCTTTTCATCCTGCGCACCGTAGACCCTACTCCAACGATATATTTATTTCCAACCATTTCTCAACTCTCTCTCTCTCTCTCTCTCTCTCTCTCTCTCTCTCTCTCTCTCTCTCTCATTTTTTCTTACCCTCGATACCAAATCCATATATGCATCATCCAATCCTCTATTGCTCCTGAAGCCAAGAGATTTGCCTGGCCAAAACATTTCACTTACAGTTAGGCAGTCACAAACCCCTGAGTGATATTACGTGAGCTTTAAACTACAGAAAGCTTTAAGGGAAATACATTGAGATGGTTTGGCCATGTGTAGAGGATAGTGTATGTGAGTGAGGTGGAAAGGGGGAGATGGACAGGGAGATCGAGGATGAGATGGAGGGATGAAGTGGAGAGATATATGAGAGAGGGGGGTATGGGCTGCGGGGGGGGAGCGTAATTTTAATGGCAGGGGACAGAGCGACATGGAGGCGATTTGTTTGTAGCCTTCTCTTACAGGATTATGGTGTCTGGCTATAGAGAGATAGAACTGACATCCTTGGACTCACATCAGGTTGGAGTAACGTAACTCACGAGATCAGTAGGCACGCTACCACCGTACGCTTTTTCATTTCTTAGAGAGACATATTTTCCGCCTGCGGGTTGATATAATTATTTGTCTGTTCATGTCATCTTTTCGTCATCGTCTCTCTCCTTATTTTATTCTCCTTATTCTACTCCTCTTCCTCATTTTCGTTTTCCTTTCCCTTCTCCTCCTAGTTATCACTTCCTTCCTTTCATCTTCCTTCCTCTTCTCCTTCTGGTTGTTTCTTCCTCACCGTCTTGCGGAAAGGACGTGTTTATGCAAAGATGAAGTTTGCGCTTTCTTGGACGACTTCTCCACATTTAATCGCGGTTGAGTCTCGTGGAAGGTGTTCAGCTCTGGGAAGTCGCCTATTGTATGTTACTATTTGCAGAGATGTATATGACACACATTAGTAAAATGAGGTGGCAAAATATAAAGAGGAATGGGCTGTCAATGTTTATATTCTTTTCCAGGTCGCTTGCGTTCACTAGAAGATTCTCATTTTCATCAGTCATTTTCCTTTCTCTTTTTGTCTCCATCTACTTCCTCTTTTTTCCTCCTGTTGTTTCTCCTCCTCTTCCCCCACTTCCTCATTAATTTTCACTTATGATTTTTTTTTTTTAATTGATTCTTAGCGTTTATCCTTGATTCTTGGCGTTTATCCTTCACTTCCACAGCACTCTCCTCTTTTTTTCCCTTCTTTTCCTCCCACTCATTCTCCACCGTTTCCTCGCTCAGGTTCATCCAGTCCTGTTTGTTTTAACACTTAGCTCTTTCTCTTAGTTCTCTCAGCCATCACTTCTTCCTCATCCCTCTTCGTCTTCTTCTGCTTCCTCTCTTTCCCTTCCTCCTCCTCTACATCCTCCTTCTCCTGTGAAATTTCCATGTCAGTTTTTCCATGCTGCGTGGTGGTTTTTCTCACTTTTTCCTGGAGGGTTTGAGGATGGAGGGATGTCAGTGGAGTGAACGGAACTAGGGCCTGATTGACTGCCGCCTACCTTAAAAGCGCCAGGCAAGGCTGCCACACCACCCCTAAACATCCACATTGTGCACTGTGTAGTTTCCACGTTATGTCCACAGACGCCCCATTAACTCAATGTACCGGTTTATAATGTCAAGCCGTAACTATTAGTTTATTTGATTACTTTCTGTTTCAGATTACTCAAAAGGGTACCTTATAGACGAAGTATTATAGAAGGTGACTTTTCCTTTCCAGTATTTCCTGTGAAATTTCCATGTCAGTTTTTCCATGCCGCATGGTGGTTTTTCTCACTTTTTTCTGGAGGGTTTGGGGGTGGGGGGAGCCTTCTTGCTTTACTCTCCTTATCCTTCAGCATGTAGTGTTACATCTCGTAGTCATAGTTTTCTCTGTAACAAGCAGCCTCGAAAGGACCATAAGGTCTGTTGATGTTTGCTCTCCTATGTAATCCTATGTAATCCTCCACATCCTCCTCCTCCTTCACCTCCTTCTCCTCCTCCTCCTCACTAACTTTCATCCTTGATAATAGTATTGTACTTAGCTCTTTCTCATTATTCCCTCCTCGCAACCCTCTTCCTCCTTCTCCATCCACTCATCGCTTTCTCCTCCTTTTGGTTCGCCTTCTTTCCTGTTCTCCTTTTGTCCTGGGCAAGTGTCTCTAAAACATTTCTATTTCCTCATCATGTCTTTCACAATTACGACGAACGATGGAAACTATTTTTCTTCTTTCTCTTTTGCCTTCTGTTAATCTCTCTTTCTTTTCTCCTAGTATATGACCTTCACATTCTGTTTTCTGCTAATCGGCGTAATGTAGGTTGATGTTATGAACTTAGTGGCTTTTTCATTACTATAAAATATTCCTTTTTACAGTGTATGTTTTGTGCAACCCCCATGACCATAGACATTCAATTGCTTTTAAAGTCTCTCTATTCTTCGGTCATCTAATTTTCTGTATTCTCATCCAATTTCTTATTAATCATTGCTTTGTATGCGCCACTGAACCAGATATAAAGGGCAAAGGGTAAGCTGAAAGTGCAGTGCTACTTGCTACTTAATATATATATATATATATATATATATATATATAGAGAGAGAGAGAGAGAGAGAGAGAGAGAGAGAGAGCATATATATATCCTTTCCCGAGAGAGAGAGAGAGAGAGAGAGCGCACACACACACACACACACACACACACACACACACAGTCACACGCAATGGCACATCTGTACATACACAGACACAGCCACGCGCAATGACACATTTACACACACACACACACACACACACACACACACACACACACACACACACACTCGCAAATGGAAGCGCGCACGAACGCTTTCTCTATGGACTCAATATTTTGTGTCGATAGAGCGCAGATTAGCACAAGAAACTTATATACTCGTTCAATATAGTACACAGCAAAAGTCATCCAAGATCATCAAAATATTGTGCCATAGGGTGAACAAGCTACATAATATGAGCACATCACGGTGGTCGGCTTTATTTAACACAACTTAGAATTCGCGGAAGGGATAAAGCAGCAGCCATGAGGAGGAGGATTTGGGGCATTTCACAGTTTATTTGGGCTTAAAACTTTCCCTATGTCTTTTTTGTGTTTCGTTTACCAAAGTCTCTTTGTTATTATTATTAATTTTTCAGACATATATGTTAGTAATCCATGGATCTCATGCCATCCTTGGATGGGAATTCATGATGAACCTCCTGTTTGACCGGTTTGTTATCGTGTACCATTTTCTTTTCTCTGTAAGCTTTAGCGAGGTGTATCATGTATGTCCAATAATTTATTTTGTAATATCAGTGGATAAATGGATTCTTTCCTGGTCACTGCCTCACCCGACACCCACTTTGTCATAAGACCTCATCAGGAAATGGTAATCAAATTCTTATTTCCATTTATAGATAGGAAGCCTATAGTATTATTTTATGAAATACTAACATTTTGGGTTAAATAAACTACCAAAAAGATAAATATTCCTAATATTGACATGTAAGTAATATAAGTATATGAACATTTCTTAACTAGCCTAAATGAGTCACGCTTGCCGTTTCAATTTTGTACTAATTAAGCTTACTGTTGCAAGATAATAACTCTAGATTTCTATTGTTTTTTTCTACTGTGTATTTTGAAATCATGATCATATTCAAAGAATCACTGTAACTAACATGCTATGCTGAGAGGCATAGCAGTAATGCGTATATTTGTGCTGACTACTATAATATGTACTTTGTATTCCTTGTAATAAATACTGTAATTTACATGATGATGTAGAAATCACTCCCTTTAGGTTATCAAGGCGAACTTGCAAGCATATTGGAATCAATTCCAACCTTAATTATGAGTTCAAACATTTCATTTACTGGAGAGCATGGAAGGCATATTTTATATCATTCGTTCAGTAAATATCACGCAAACAAGAGCTCAGCACCATCAGAGAGCAATTTCATGCAAAATGTATAAAAATAAAATGCGGCTGTGGAAGTACTAGTCTACTGATTAATCTTTTCACCTGGTGACTTTTGCAGTGTAGTTAGTAAAAGATGAAAAACACACACACACACACACACACACACACACACACACACAAACTCTCTCTCTCTCTCTCTCTCTCTTCCGGTGTGCTGGTGGTGAGTGATATAGGGAACTATAACTCAGAGGAGTGGGTTGAGGGGGTTGAGGGGGGGACTGGCAAAGCTTCCAGCCCATCACCTTACTATGCCTGCGATATTAACCCCTTCAGCCCCAGAACGTATCATTAACCTCTTCAGTCCAATGTTCATTTTTTTATGTTTCATCCTTGCTACTTCTGGACGATTTTATTCAGCCTAAAAAAGATCTCTAATTGTGAAGGGGGCTGCTAATGGCTAAATTTAACCTGCCATTTCGAAAAGTGTCCCTTAAGATGAGTAAAATCGTCTGAAGATTGCAAAAAGTTAATAGAAATGGTGTAATAAGGAAATATTTCGCTCTAATAACGTATTTTATATTTTAATTTTATATTTAATTATCGTTACCACCTGGTGCTGGAGAGGAAAGCCTTCGCGTGTTGGCATCGACATGACCGGGTGGTGGAGCTGCCAGGTTATGCAAAGGTCTCTTACTTCCCACCGTATCCCCCAGAGGGATGATGGTGGTTGTCAGAAGTGGGGTAACTCCACGCTCAGTCCACTTGGTTCCCTTTCAGATGAGACTTTGATTGCAGCAATTACTGTGCTTGTTTCTCCTTAACTTTTCTCATATTTTCTTCCTTTTGCAGCTTGTTTCATTTGGCTTAGAGGCAGAATAAGACAATACCACTGCTGGACGCTATTTTCATGGCACTTCTTCATGACCAGCATAATTTTCTAGTGTTAATCTGTAGTTAAAGCTCGGCATTCAACATGAGAAGACAGCAATTTTGGGCCAATTACTCATACGAGTAAAACGAGTATATAAATTACTACTGTTACTACTAATGATAATGATAATAATACTCGCTACCACCATGCGATATTATTGTTATGGAGAGACTTTTCTAATTACGGGGGTCAGATATAGCTTTCGCTAACACGGCAGCTACAGAAGGTCTCTCATAAGATGACTGAAACTTTCTCGAGACAAAAACTAAGCCAGTTATTTACTTTCCATGCAGGGGATAAAGAGCGAAACGAGTCTGGTAATCGAAATTTCTTATCACTCCCCCATTTTTACCTCCGCCATGGAGGTTGTTTTTACCATCGTTGGTTTGATTATCTGTTTGTCTGTTAGCAGGACTACTCAAAAAGTTATGAACGGATTTGCTACTACTACTACTACCACTACTACTACTTCTACCACTACTACTATTGCTACTACTAAAACTATTACTGTACTACTACTACTACTACTACTACAACTGCTCTCTGGATCTCTATCACGTTTTTTTCTCCGACAAGGACAGTATGTTTTCACCCCTGTTTACTTGCCTGTTTGTTTGTTAGCAGGATTACTTAAAAACTAAGAGATATTTGGACCAAATCTTTTGGGTAGATAGCCCATGTCCCAGGTAACAATCGTTTAACTTTTGGACCGATCCGGATCGTATTAATTTTTGAGAAACCCTAATCAGTGATGAAAAAATCTACCCCATTATAAGGAGAGGTTTGAAAATTACGGTCCCAAAAGTTAATGGAATGTTCCCTGAGACACGGGCTATCTACCCAGCAAATGTGGTCCAAATCTCTTTTTTAGTTTTTGAGTAATCCTGCCAACAGACAAACAAACTAACAAATAAACAAACATGGTGAAAACATACTCTCTCTGTCGGAGATAATAACAATAATGGTAATATAATAACTGACGAAGTAGGATTTGTTCTGTCATGCCATTGAGAATAAGGCTTTTAGTTTATATTTATCACACACACACACACACACACACACACACACACACACACACACACAGGGAGACCGATTAAAAGTGAAGTAGCCGGTTATATTGATAGAGAAAGATCTCGTTTGATGGAAGGAGAGAGCAGACCAATCATCCCTTCTTGTGGTCGGGACAGCTCTTGTGTTTAATACCAGCTAACTCCTGATGATTTGAGTAGGCTGAGAGTAAGATGTAACTGTCTGAATGTACTGATGCTGATACTGTTAACTTTCTCATAGTCTGAACACATCAAGTATTTTTCTTTAGGTGGAGCCGGATATTACCTCTCTCATATTTTCCTTCAGGTGGTGCCGGATATTGTATTCCGATGGGAATAAGTCACATAAGCCTGGGGCTGTTTAAAAGTGAGAGTTGAGAAGGGAAGTGACACCCCCAAACTTTAATACAGAGATGCGTATGCACGAAAAATCATGAATATTCTCTATGGTTACGGATGAATCGCCTTTGGTACAAGTCATATCGGACCTCCAGTTCTATTACACTTGACCATCAACTGATCTGAAAGGAGCTTGGAATATTCGTCAGCTTAGAACACACACGCTGTAGTTGCCTTGGGTCAATCGCCACTTCCGTCTCTAGCAAACATAGGGAATGCAACTTTGCCACTAACGTGTTCCCATAGTTTCCATTAATCCCTGTATGTTGAGTCCACCATGCAAAATCATAAGCTATGAATGTTTTCTAAGTCTTTTCTCACTATCCAGCAATAGTGCCTGATGCAATTATTGTATATTGTCGCTATATCTTCCAACATTCAAGACTGTTTTAAGAAATTTTTGTCCCATTTCCGCTGTAAATTTGGAGTCTGGAATCTCTCTCTCTCTCTCTCTCTCTCTCTGAATATATATATATATATGTGTGTGTGTGTGTGTGTGTGATACAGAGGAACTTCATCATGGTGTAAAGAATATTAATAAATAGTAGAAACAAGCATCCAAATAATGCCCTCCGCACATAGACCACAAATACAGTATTAGATTCGCGAGGAAATTAAGTGCGTCACTGTCAATGCCTTGTAGTTACTGCGTTTGTGCTTACGATTATTTTTTCAGAATAATTTTAGTCTTCACTAAAATAAGCGTCACAGCAGCGGAGAGATAAAAACGTGATTTGAAGGGAAATCAGCTGTTCCATTGCTAGTCCATAATACAGTCGCCCCAGGAAGTGATGGCAGAGTTTCATATTGTTTCGGTCGCTGTGATCTTTCAGACATTAGATCAAAATCGAGTGAATATAAATATCTTTTCACACTTTCATCATGTCACATCGCCTGATGAAATACATAGTTCATCCTGCTGGGCATTATTAAAAATGGACAATATGAGGCAGTGATATATTTGAATTTAAAAGTATCTGGCATATCTTCTCAATTTTAATATGTTATGAATTACAGAGGACAGTATTCCTATCGTGTTTCTGAGGTAGTAGCTTAATATTGCGTCCCTGGTTTCTTGCAAATATGGGTTTGCTATCGAATAAATTACATAGTTCATCTTGCTGGGTATTATGTAAGTTGGACAATATGGGGCAGTGATATATTAGAATTTCAGACTGTCTGATACGTGTTCCAGATCTGAATGTGTTATGTATTATTCAGCACCTCTTTCAAATGTGAATGTGTTACGTATTACTCCGCACAGTATATCCTACCCAGCATATTCCTGAAGCAGTAGCCTAATGTTATTTCTTCGAGATCAAGCAAGAATGGGATGGTATCGGAAGCATGGTATAACAAACAGGATGACAAAGAGATTGCTTTGGTATTAGGGATATATTATACGAGCTAGCACCTAGACATTTCTCCTTCATTATCCCCTCACTGAACACTTTCAAAATTATTGTTGTTTTATTCTTTCCAGAGGGCTACATTTTCAGTTTTAGGGAAACGACTGTCGCAGTCAACATTATTTCTTTTAATTAGGCTAGGCAATACGGTCAGAACTCAGGTAATTCTTGTAATGGACATGTGAATACCACTTTTCCTCATCCTTATTCTGTCATATTTCTTTTTTGATTAGTTATGTTTTGCTAGCAGCTTATATTTAAGATCTGAAGTCGTCTATCTAGTGCAGTAATTGTTTGTCTGTAGGCAACATGTCTCCCTTCGTGCTTGTGGATGGTCCGTCTTGAATACCCTACTTCCTTTTTTTTTTTTTTCCCCGACTTCCGCCATCCATGGAGACAGTAAAACAGAAATACATTTATCGAAGTTAATCTTTGGTGTTATAACAAAAAAATTAATTTATATTAGTTATCTATTTTAATAGTACTTATCAATACATGATTTCAGTGCCAGGCTATTCATCACTTATTGTTTTCGCCCATAACAGATTTCAACTCCGCAAATTAATGCTAACTACCCATGAACGATAATTCCGAAGTTTCAAGTAGTTCTTTCTGATGATTTCTTACCCACGTAAGTAATAATCTCTTTCTTTCAAACTTGAAATGAACATGTATTTTAGCCTTTATTAACTGTTTTCTAATATAATCACAGATTTATTTTTATTACAAGATGATACGAGGAGATATATATTATCACGAGCGAAAGCTTCTGGATACTCTGCCGTCACTTCCTGGGGCGACTGTACCATAATCTTTACGTTTGTTGCAGTGAGACATAATTGGAAAATATATTTACATATTTGAGCCAAGTACGTCTTTATGGGAATTCCTTCATTTCAACAAGTACCTTACTTTTATATTTAAATTAATGGAAATGTAAGTCAGGAGTTAATGGAGGTTGCATTTAACCCTTTCAGTCTGAATAGTCTCTCCTTAGCTAAATAAAGCCGTTTGGTGACACACATTATGAGAAAAAAAAATATCAATGTAGTGAAAGACTCATTACGAGAGGAGTAAAGCAAAATGGACATCAGGGTGCGAAAAGATAAGAGTAGTTCCAAAGCCAGTCCTAGCAGTCAAGTGGATCTAAATTTTCCAGAGCCGCGAGTACTTGAGTCTGTAAAATTTATGCCCATACAATATCATCTGGTCTGCTGAAGAACATCACAAGTCGAAAAGGATGGTGACTTTCGCTGAAAGATTTGGATCCTAAAAGTGACCTGAGGTCATTAAATCAAGCTCAAACCAGAGAAGTAGGTCGGCCTCGTTCTCTTAAATGTTCTTATCTCCCGTAGCCACCTAGCTCCGGTCCCCTACGCTCCGAACAGGTTAATATGGGATTGTTTGCTTTTACGCGTAATATATATCAATATACATTACATTGGCTAACTAGACGCAGTGGAGGCTTTCGTAATTTTGTAGCGTAGTTTCCGTTGCTCAGTGGCAGTAAAACCCAATACCGAGGCATTACATCCATTTGATAGTCTTTTTCCATGACTAACACCATATTCTAGTGCTGCTCTTTTGTTACAACTCAGCATTTTAGATGGCTGTACGGCAGTCATAAGCCATGTTAACTAGTTCAATCCGGTGACGAATGTTGAGTATATTTTTTGCTACTATCTAGCACATTTATTCAGTTTAGAGAGACTTTACGAACTGGAATGCCTAAATAGAGCATTAATTTTCCTCTTCAGAGAAAGAAACTTTCGCCAAAGGAAATAAATTCGTCTGAGGAAGTAAGAATAAAACAATTAAAGATGCCATCGGATTCAAAGGAAGAAGTAAACAAAATTGTCTAGTGTTAACGATTATTGCAGTTGGACTTGTACGAGAATTATTTGGTGAACAGACAAAGTGGAGGAGAAGACGCTGGTGTCAACACATGCCAGAGTAATGACCTAATTTCAGAGGTGACTTAGCCCAGGCCTTGGCGTCACCCTGTCCCTAATTGAAGATTATGTTGGTAAAGCCCACAAAGGCTTTGACCTGACTATTCCTGCTCAGCTGTTTATGTGGTTAGTGCTCAGACGTCCTGGGAATTACATACGCAAGCTTTCCTCATATATGTATACTTGGTAGGTATATTGAATTATTCATATATTTCATGAAATACACTCAACTCCATTTGTACATCTCTCGGTATATAGTGTTATTCCCTTGTACAGTTCTCAATCTATACCCTGATTCCTTCATATACATTTACTGTATGTTTGGATAGTGACTCCTGTATTTCTTCCAGTACATACACTCTTTCCCTTGTAAATCTCCCAGCATCTATATTATCTCCCTCTTATAAATCACAGTATACATAGTGTTTCCCTTTATTACGATACTTCTTTGTACATTTGCAGTCTCTCTCACAGTAATCTACATTGGCCCCTCTTTTACCTCTTGATATGTAAACAGTAATCCTCGTCTTCCATTTTCATGTTCTCATTCGGTTATTCATTTGCCACTTTCATGTAACTGGTCAGTTGTTCATCTTCCTCTCATATTATCGGTCTATTATTCATCTCCTACTTTCGCGTCAAAGATCGGTTATTCATCTCCCAGTTTTATGCAATTGGTCTGTTTTTCACCTCCCATTTTCACCTCATCTGTCGGTTATTCATTTCCCACTTCCACACCGTTGATCGGTTATTCATCTCCCTCTGCCACACCGTAGATAGGTCATTCACTCCCACTTCCGAGACATCGATCAGCTATTCATCACCCCCTCTCATCTTCCTCAGCCGGTCATTCATTCCCCATTCTGATGTATCTCCTTTGCGATTGTTAGGAGGATTGACGGTCTCGAGTGATGGCCTATTACGTCGAGAGAGGGAGATATAAACCCAGACACGTCACCCTCAGGAAACACCGAGTCTCTCACAACTTAGGATATTTTAAGGACATTCCGATACTATTTGGTATTTATTAATGGCTGAGTGGGTCTGCTTCTGTGAGGGTTGCTGATGCTTCTTTGTATATATGTGTGTGTGTGTGTGTGTGTGTGTGTGTGTGTGTGTGTGTGTGTGAGAGAGAGAGAGAGAGAGAGAGAGACTGGTTAAAATTGGCAAAAAAGAAAGTGAGGCTTACTTTGTATATGAGAATGTGATACAAAGAATAATAATATAGGCGATTACTTTATGTATGTTTTACGAGGGCAAAAAATAGTGTTTCGCGTGAGAGACTCTGGTAAACACCGACTGACAGTGAGTGCAAGAAAATATCCCCAAATTTTAAAGAGAACGTGCATGAGGAGAGCAATTAATTAGAGTACAGAGTTCTGGTGAAATAATTATGAGATTCCGCGCGCACTAGTGTGTGTGTGTGTGTGTGTGTGTGTGTGTGTGTGTGTGTGTGTGTGTGTGTGTGTGTGTGTGTGTGTGTGTGTGTGTGTGGAACCTACCTTACACACTACATCTATCCCCTATCGCATAAGCCCCAGAAAACAATCCAGTTCGAGGTTGGGAGGCGGGAGGATAGCAAATAAATCCCACCATAGGGCAATCAATCTCCCTCCCTTCTACTCTGGTAGTACCCTGGACATGAAAAAAAAAAAAAAAAAAAAAAAAAGCTGTTGTCTCTTCTGTTTCTCTCTCCAACCTTGTGAATCCACAGCGACCGACACTGATCATTAAAGTTGTCATGTATAAGTGCCTTCGGTTTAGTTTAAGTCGAATTAGCATTGATTGGAAAGTTAACGAAGAAAGTACCATGAGAAATGACAGATACCCTCGGATAGTGTATCTGTTGTATATTATTCTTGTCATTCGCACACACCACGACCACGAACGCTTCCAATCAGTACAATAAAAAGTAAAAATTAAGGTGCAGTGGTGAATAGAACCAAACTTTAGGGTAAACCAGATCCATCTTGTGTGTGTGTGTGTGTGTGTGTGTGTGTGTGTGTGTGTGTGTGTGTGTGTGTGTGTGTGTTCACAACATTTTTTTCTTTACTTACCACCATAAAATCCAATCAACACCATAGAAACTCCTGAAAACAATGCTATTTAAAGCGGAAGGCAGGAGAGCAGGTGGTCCTCAATCCTAAGGCAAAGCATTCTATAACTTATTTCTGCCGGTATATCCGAATGCACTAATCCCCCCCCCCTCCCAGTAGCCAGAGTCGCTGTCAGTGACGACCAAGCGATCGAACACCCCACACCCACGGCCCGTACCCAAATCCAAGTGTGAACGTTGTTGAATAGATGTGGAACGGCCAGAGCTGGTGAAGTTACAATGTTTCGAGATTGTTATATATACGTCTGACCCACATTCAGTCGTATACATAATGAGAGTGTGTCACAGTTGTGACAAGAGGTCGGAATATTTTCGTTAAAGCAGAGGGTTTGTGTTTCGTCAGAGCAGATCCCTGATTCGTTTGGTTAATGCAGTAATGACAAGAACTTAAACCTTAGGTGTTTATAATGTAAAGCTAAAATTGCCACGGTAAAATGAGTTAATGGACGTCCAAAACTACGCATAACCTGTGTTAACGATGAACAGCTGTATATCCTTGCAACACAAGGTCTAACTTGCAGTGGGTTTGTCACGTAACAGCTTACAGCAGGATGAAACGTTGACAGGTATACCGAAGTATTGTATGGTATTGATTTGACGGTACTTAATACAGAGGTGTATGGTAATATAATAATTTGATGAATACTTGACGGATCATTGAATCATTATCTTCGTATATGTTGGTTAACAAAGGGTGGAAGTGGGGGGACGAGAGGGTAAGAGAGGCCTGTGGTGGAGACAAAAACTCAGAGAGAAGGATGGTGGAGATGGGAGTGAGAATGGCTATGAAAATACATCATATCTTACAAGTCTTGTGTACTATACTGTACTAATCAGTAACATTATTATATAGGATGTAAGTATAATTAACACATAATACATCGTAAGTCTTCTTTCACTTTCATGCCTTTCTCATATCCATACAACTACGTTGTGGATAACATTGCAGCCTTACACATTGAATGCCTTTATATACTCACCCCTACTGGTTCTGAATGTCCATAAAAACAATCTTGACACATTGTAACATCACCAGTTTTGGCGTTCCACATCTATCCAACAATGTTTACTCTGGGGTAGGGGTACGGGCCGTGGATGTGGGGTGTTCGATCCCCCGGTCGTCACTGGCAGCGACTCCAGCTACTCGTGGGGGAGAAGTTAGTGCTTCTGGGTATACTTTTATTGAGCTTAGACAGGCCCTTTTTATCATACTACGCATCAACTACCACATCAAATAAATGCGCTGTTAATACCAGAAAAAATCCTGTTAAAGATAGAGAAAGGGATAGTACTATCCATCGACTATAATTCATCTTCGAGCCTGTTCCTCGTCCTGATTTACTTAACTTTTCTCAGCCCGATTTTTCACACGCCATCGCCACCACATTCAATATGATGGAAATGTCGGAAAGTAGCCCGATTTTAGGTAGAGGACTAAACAGCAAATAGGCCACATTGCTCGGATAATCCAGTCTATCAGCCTGCTTCTCCTGCCATTCCAGTTAACATCTTACATAATATTTTTTCTAACACAACCGAATCACATCTAGACATCGTACTAGAAGCACCAGATAACAGTGTCTCACACTGTAAGACAGGAGAGTATAGGTACTCGTAAACATCACCACCACATTGAAGCAACACACTATACCCGTTCTTAACTTGCTCTAAAACCATTTCTCCATCTTCAGTGCTCATTTTTAATGATGGATTTGGACTAGAATATAAAGCTACTCACGAAGATGTGTTATGAAAAGAATGTAGAGATATAGTATTGTCTTGTTCAGCTATCGAGCGGTTTGAATTAAGCAGTTATTTTTCATTCATTTTTTTCATTCATTGCCAGACGCCATGTATCCCAAACGGGGTGGCCAAGGGCTTAGAGTTAATTGTTTTACAGGGAGGGGCACTAATCCTCCACCAACCCCACTTGACACGTAGGGATGCCAACAGCATCTGGTGTTCCCAGGCGGTCACCCATCCAAGTACTAACCAGACCCAACGTTGCTTAACTTCGCTGATCGAACGGGAAGCGGTGTACTCAACGTGGTATGGCCGTTCTCAAAGGATTCGAACCAGCGCTTGCAACTGCGTGAGTACAGCAGCTTACCAAGTGAGCAGTTATAAGAAAGTATATTTAGGCCAAGTTAGGGTAAAAAGAATGTAGAAACACCACCAAATAACCCAAGTCAAAGCAGAGAACTGGCAAATAGATCTCACCTCATAGTTAATTTACCTTCCATTCTGCCATTATTTTTCACACATCACACAAGTGCCATGAAAATTTAGTACAATTCAAAGTGGAAGACAGAAAGAGCAAATAGATCTCACTTCTAGGCTAATCCGTCTTCCATCCTACCGTTTTATTTTACACGTCACCGAAATATTCACACAAAAAAACTAACAAGCACTTAAATAATACAATTCAAAGTGGGGGATAGAAAGGGCAAACAGATCTCGCCTCTAGGCCAATCCATCTTCCCAGGCTGCTCCTCCTGCTGGTCCAATTAGGTGTGCAAGCGCCAGGACAGACGGACGGAGGAGGCGGCAGGTGGGTCCTCAATCACGCCGGGATCCAGGCTGTGAATTTCCTGAAGGTGTGAAACTGCTCAAGGGGTGAATTAGCTGAAGGTGTGACGCTGCTCAAGGTGTGAAGCTGCTGAGAGTGTGAATTTGCTGAAGGTGTGAAGCTGCTGGGGATGTGAAGCTACTGCAGGCGTGGAGTAAGTGATGGTGTGAATCTGACAAAAGGGTGAAACTGCTGAAGATGTGAAATTGTAGAAGGTATGGAATTACCGAAGGTGTGAATGTGTTAAGGGTGTGAAACTTCTGAGGAGATGAATATTCTAAAGGAATGAATCTTTTGAAGGAATGGAAGTACTGATGGCATGCAACTACCGATGGTGTGGAATTAATGAAAATATGAATGTACTGTAGGTGTAGAATTAATGAAGACATGCAACTACTGAAGCCTTGAAAATGCTGAAGGCATGAATCTGCTGGGGAATAAATTTGCTGAATGTGTGACTCTACTGAAGGCATAAATCTACTGTGTATCAGTTGAGGATGTGAGTTTACCTAGCGTATGAATCTACTTAACATATAAATCTTCAGAGAGAGTAAGTCTGCTTAAAATGTGGAAGTACTAAAAGTATGAAACTAACGGCAGTAGGAAATTATTAGAAACATGAAAGTACCTGGAGTTAGAAATGCTTGAGGATACAAAAGTAGTTAAGGTGAAGTTACTGAGTGTGTGAAGTAACCCTAAAATGAAATTATTAAGACTACAGCTAACATGAAATACCTGAATAAGAGGCTGCGGCGGGCCGAATGGAATATTAAGGAACAGGCAATACCTCCCGTAAATATCATTAATAATGTTATAAAACTTTCGACGCTTAAGTATACCATCATCAGATGGCCTATAAACATTTAAGCTATTAACCAGACATATTAAGAAATCGTAATTACGTAAGATGGGAGACAAGTTGAAGTACATATATATGAAATTTCATAATTTATAAATAAATATGAGTGACTGATATTCGCATTGTTTATAAGTACACTGATGACCTATCTCTTTCATACCCAAGCTTTTACAAGATATTATTTAACGAAGACCACAATCAGTGTATCGTTATTTATTTTTCTTTTTTTTTGCTAAATCTACAAATCCCCAAGAACGCCCCAGTATCGGACCAACTAAAATGATATAATGCTCAGCTGTGAGTGTTAGCTGAGATATTAAGGAAAGTAGTGTTTATCTGAATTGCAAATCAGTTAAAGGCGTGCTTCAGTTTTGCACCTTACTGTGTTCGGACTTGCCTTGCTTGGGAGAATTTCACATACTCATAAAAACGATTAACAATTTTCGCAGATAATTTTAGGCACTTGTTATAAGAAGGGTGGATTTATTATCTTCACTCCTTCACTACGATTATTCAGTTTTAGTAACGTTCTCAGTCCCAAGTGGCTATTTTATTCAGGTGAGCGTGAATCTCTCGTATTGATGGAATAACACAGGCTATATTTAACTCTCCCTGTTCATAACTTCTACGTAAAGGTGAATACATTCGACTGTAAATTAAAAAATACTAAACATAAAGAAGACGCCTTGGTACCTAAATATTTAGTAACACTCACACACACACACACACACACACACACACACACACACACACACACACACACACACACACACACACACACACACACACACACACACACACACAAATATATATATATATATAAAACAACCCCCACACACAAACAACACATGGACCATATAACGCAACAAACAGGCACATACGCACCAGCAATCCATCAAAATAAGGCGCATTATATCATTCACCAATTCGCTTAACCAAACCAGATTAAACACACACACACACACACACACACACACACACACACACACACACACACACACACCTGGTGCAGTGGTAACGCTCTCGTTTGCCAATTGGTGGACGGGAGTTCGCGCCTGGCTCAGGTTGCGAAAAAGTTTCACTGACGAAGTGGGTGGTTACTGTCCCCCTTGAGCAAGGGGACGGGTGTGTGCGTGTGTGGAGGTCACAGCCTTGCCCTTAGATCGGACTATATGAGCTCCCAGCTCCCTTCCGGGAGGGTAAAAGCTGACGATCACGACCATCAAGTGATCCTGACCGACCCGGTGAATTACACACACACACACACACACACACATTAAGCAACCCCCACACACAAACAGCACATAGAACATACAACGCAACATACATGTACACACGCACTAGCAGTCCGTTAAAATAAAGCATATTAGTTCATTCATCCATTCGTTTAACCATACCAGACTAAATTCACACACACACACACACACACACACACACACACACACACACACACACGTACACACGTACACGCCCAGGATTTTAGAATATTAGATTCCGTAACGCAATGGACAGGTACAGTGTGTTCAAATGAGGGTCGCTTTTCAACCGTGCCTCCTGCTGCTGGAAACTGACAAATAGTTGTCTCGATGTACAGCACTAGCTTAAATGAGGGCTGGTACTGAACCGTGTTCTCTTTGTTCGTAACCAACCATTCATTTGTCGAAGTACTTACCAAAATGAAAACCGTTCCTGTGGCGAAGCATGAAAATCCACGGAAATGTATTGTAATATAACACCAACGGGATGATTTTCTGAGATCAAAACATCCCTTCAGAATATGTCAGTCGACGTAAATTTGAACCTGGCCTATCTGGGAAGCCATTGTATGCATCCTGCCAACTTTCATTAGCATTTGTTTAAATAAGTGCCGTTTTAATTTCTACTACTCCTTGCTGAAACTAACGATTTATATGTCCACACAGGAGCAAGTGCATAACAGCAGGGCCGTTCAGTACTTGGCCCTGGAGCCAATGGAAAAATTAGAGGTCAAAAGACCCCATTAGAAAATATCAATCGATATAAAATTGAAACGGGCCCATCTGTGCCCCAGTTTCAGTCATCCTGCCATGTTTCATCAAAATCCTTCTTCCAGTTTTGGATGCACCCCCCCCCCCACACACACACGCCTACGAGAGCGCACGCCCAGAATTATAATATATTAAATTAGTGTTGTTATTATTATATTATTTTTATTAT
>NC_137033.1:10892395-10902395 GCF_032717465.1 Coenobita brevimanus
GGCTACTCGCATTTCTAACCTTTCAGATCCGAAAAATCTTTCTTAAGCGCAGTTAAAACGCCTGATTGTAAGACTTAATGTATACGTCATAGGACTGAAGGGATTAAGTGGCATAGGTGGATTAGTAGTGTCTCTTCCATAGCATGTTATTTTGCATATCAAATACTAACATTCTCTACTATGTTATTTATATCCCGTTAATTTCGACCTTATGTGCATCAGTAACATACAAAAAAATACTGATGACTATGGTGTAGAATATCCCCTTGAAGAAAAGGAGTTACCTAATCTCCAAAGCCACTTCGTATACGACCCTGTCTCTATCACCCTATCTTTTATTGCCCCATCAGGAGTGTGGGTGTCTGGGGCAAGGCTTACTCACTCCAGATACTTAACCCTTTTATTCCATTGATGTAGATTATATATTATTTTCATTGCCTCGCGACGATTTTATTAAGGGAACATCCTGTACAGTAAATCGATGTTCCCAAGCGGCTGACTCCACCTCTCCACTGCGAGGCGCGGAGATTAGTGTGGAAGTTTGGTTCCTGTGCGGACGCCGCATTAGCGTCTCCCCACCTAGCTGAGGGAACACCATATAAGGCTGAACGTCACCCCGTTATTTGGTTATATGGTTACCACCCTCTCATTCTTTCCTGAGTGACATAAAGCAGCCAGAAACTCCAACTACCTCATACTAGTCACATGCAGTTTTAGCACATTTGCCTACTAGACCACCAGGTAATCATTTTGTTATATCATTATCACCCAGCAAAGTAAATGGGTTCCAGCACTACACCGAAGAACAATGCTTTTACTCAGTATAGAGTCACCTAAGCACGTTGTCGAGTGAACGGATGGTGAGCCCCCCACTTACCACATAAAAATGAATATAATTGTTGAACAGTATCAAGGTAAGGTAAGATTAGGGGGAAACAACATTAGGCGCCCAGCATCGGTTCTCATCTCCTTAAACCTTTGAGTCTGTGGCAGGTTTCTACACCAACTGCCCCGGGATTCAAGGCCATGGCATCATTCCCGTTACCACATCTACCTGTGTCACCTCTAGGTATTTTTTTGGTGCTCATATCCTCTACAAAAAGTGGATACCTCAGGCGATTGGCGCCACATCATCATTATTAATCTCACTGACTAAAGAAGTGTTAGCCGATCAACAGTGTAATGTAGCTTGTCATTCTATAATAACAAAGAAAAAAAAAAAGATCAATCTAAGTGGGTTCATTGGTAAAAAACTAGGTCACAGTCTGAACTTCTTATATTGCTCAAGCATCGTTTTTATTCTTTCTAAACACACGGTTGATTTGAACGCTGTGGATATATTGTTGCTCCCTCACATAGTTCATTAATTTACACTCACAGCCATGATGGAAATAAGTCACTTCGCTGGCATGAAATTGCATTGCTGCATTTAATAACGGGGGATGAAATTGACGATTAATTAGGCTTCAAATGTATTACGGATTGTATGATCCTGATTACATAATCCTGCTGAACGTAGTGAATGAGTATGAGAGCTGCTAGTACAACACCTGCGTGCTAAATCTGTTGTTTGATATAATGAATTCATTGTGCAATTTCTAGAAGAGATAAGAGTTGACTAGGAACATATACTGTATATATACGTCAAATGTGTAGCAAGACACTAACTTAATGGGAGATTAGACTTTGGTTTTACATAAAGAGAATGGATGACCCTGAGATGGTAAAAAATTTGGCATTAATATGTTTGGAGCTGAAAAATTGCATCGCACACCAAAGAGAGAGAGAGGGAGAGAGAGAGAGAGAGAGAGAGAGAGAGAGAGAGAGAGAGAGAGAGAGAGAGAGAGAGAGAGAGAGAGAGAGAGAGAGAGAGAGAGAGAGAGAGAGAGGAAAAAGGGTTATAAGGATACAGAGAGAGAGTCAGGGGAGGCCCACAGAAACAGGGGAGTAGAGTGTGAACCCAAGACTGACGTGACCATTAATTAAAAAACTTTGGTGGTTGGAAACGAGTTGCCCGGCACTCGTCACTTCCACACTTCATGGCACCATTTAATATTTCATTTCGAGATAGAAAATATCTCATAGTAAATACACACACACACACACACACACACACACACACACACACACACACACACACATAGACATTGCAATCATTTTCTCTTTATATTCACCAAGATGCCTTAAATAAAGGTTTGGCACTGACACTAACGATGATAAAGAGGACATTTTCGGTACTGCCAACATCTGCATAAAGAGCTCGAGACTGCATACCGGATCCTTATTCCATAAACCTTGGGTGACAAAATAACTCACTTGCTTTGGCCACGTAGAGAAAATGAAGAATTAGGGATTGACTTTGAGGCAGTGTGAGGATGAGCTAGAGGGGGGGACGAGAAGGGAGAGACCAAGAATGAATTGGAAGAATGGGGTGGAGATGAATAAGACCAAGAATGAAAGAATAGGGTGGAGATATAGATGAGTCAAGGGGCTTGTGAGTTGAAGAAAGGACAGCTTGATGATGTAGGACAGAAGGATATGGAGGTGTTTTGTTTGTGGCCATCCCTTCTGCGATTGAGGCGTCAGGCTATATAACACAGCAGACTTTGGATAATGAATAGTGTATTAACTCCAAGCTAAGAAATCTCCATAAATCTAAGGATGACTGAACTGTCTCTATTTTATCCTTAAATCCTGGGGGACAACACATCTGGCTTACTTTGTCTAAAACCAAAACATTACTGCCCTGACTAACACCAAAGGGTTTTTCTAGCTATCGCGAAGCCTTCCGGGGTGTGATAAGTTTTAAAAAATGCATTATCTTTTTTTTTTTTTTTTTTTTTTTTTTTTTGCGCGCGGGAAGCTGGGGATGGTATCATATATTTAAATAATATATATCATTTTCTTTCATTGGAATTATCGGGTGGTATCATATAGACAGACAGGTAGATAGATAGGGAAATATGTGACTTGACAGAGAAAGGAAGAAATAAACAGAGAAATGATTGTCTTTAAAGCTGACTATTTTTTGGATGAAATTACAAAAACCGGGCAGTGGAAAAGAGAACGTCTGGCAGAGAGGAGGGAGGAGGAGAGGAAATGCAGCCCCAGTTCTATGTCTTGGCTTTCGAATGAAGAGATACGTAGAACAATTAGTGCCCTTATAAACGACAGATTTGGTGCAATTATAAAACCTTTACAATAAAAAATAGGTGACTGGCAGTGGGAAGCCGATGGGAGAGATGTTCAGTCTCACTTCTAAGGAATCATTGATCAGCTTAGGAGTGTGAGGCTAAATAGGGCTATGAATGTCCTCGAAAAATAGAATCCAGTGCGCACAAAAAAAGTACAATAGAAAGAAACGCGGATGGAAATGGGGATGCAAGAGAAGCAGTCTCAGATCTAGGGATACATTACTTTTGTTAAGAGTGAAAAACAATCATGGAAATAAATATTCTCAGAATCAACAGACTGGGGAGATCATTAGCGAAACTACTATGTGAATAAGATGGCAGATGAGAGAGGGTAGGGGTGATGAAGGCAGGATGATTAGGCATCTTGAAATGTATGTGCGTTGACTGGGAAATGACTAAGTAGGAATGTCACATCAGGGTGGAAAATTTCCTAAAAAGTCGGCAACTCTACCTTCACAATTTCAAACTCTGACAGACAGACAGACAGACAGACAGGAAAACGCGACAGGTTGAAAGATATGAATGCCTTCTCACTTAAATAGCATCATACTTTGCCTTAGGAATGACGGAACTAGAACTTTAAAAATTCTAGTGATCGGCAGTCCTGGTAGTACAATTACAAAACCCGTGCAGTGGAAAAGAGGGCGTCTGGCGAAGGGGCAGGGGGAGGAAGGCCTTGCTCCGCCGCCGCCTCCAACAGGAAGTCGGAAATAGAGGGTCTGGGCGAGGAAATGGCGCAGCTCAGTCGCTCCTAATGTATAGCTTGGTCGACCCTAGCGGCGGCGGCGGGACACACACACATACACACACACACACACACACACACACACACACACACACACTCTCTCTCTCTCCTAACAATGCATACACTCGCGCCCGCGCGGTTGGTGGGAGATGGGTGCGGACTGCGGAGTGCTGCTGGGAACGTAGAGGAAGAGAAGAGGGAGTGTGACGTGGGGAGAGGTAGGATGGCAAATAATAGGGTCAGATCTTCAGTACATGGTGAAGGAGAAGAATGAGAAGAGGAGGGGGGTGGGGGGGAAGGCAAATATTAGAGACTTGGTATACGTAGAGGGTAGAAGAAAGGGAATAGAGAGGTGATATGGAGTGGAAAGGGGTTTGGGATTCGTCGAGGATTGAAGGAGTAGGATGGAATAGAAAAGGAAAGAATAGGTGGCTTTTTTCAATACATGCACGGGACGAAGAATGAGAAAGGGAGATGGGAGGGGGTTGAGTGAGTGCGAAAAGAGGCTTGCAAACCATAGAGGATAGGAGAGAGAAGAAAAGAAAGGATGCGAGACGTTGAAAACTGCAGTGAAACAGCAGTAAGAGAGAGAGAGAGAGAGAGAGAGAGGGGAGGAGGGTTAACCACGAAGAATGAGGAGAGAACAGGAGTGGAAAGTAGACATTACGAAAAGTAAATATGGGTCTAGTAAACGCTGAGGATAAGAGTGGAATAGTGGCGCTGAGAATGAGTGTAAGGGATTTGAGGTCCATAGAAGATAAGAGTGAGATGGCAGGGGTGATAATAAAAATGAGATGGTCGTAAATTATGTAAAGTAGAGGAAAGGAAGGAAAAATGAAGTTTCGAGGACGAATGGAAAGGAGAGGTGAGAAAGAACAAAGAGGAGATTGTTATACCTATACTAACAGAGTGGGAAGGAAGAGCGGGAAAGAAGAAGCGGTCTTGACTATATGCAATGAGAAGGGAATAGGGAAGGGAAAATATATGGTTTAGAATGCATACACGACAGAAGCAGGCATGGGACACTTACACAGATTATGAAATTGAATACGATTACGATTTCTGTACATGACATATTGTTGATTATTATTACGATTACGATTACATGGCATTCTTGATTTCGAATACGACTGCGATTTCAAAATATTAGTGTATACCCGATTATGATTACGATTGCACGCAGTGCAATCGTGATTACAATCATGATTATTCCAGAATGAATAATTCAACCTCCCTCCCCCCAAAAAAAAAAAAAGTTGTGAAGGTACAGTGGTTATAACTGTACTTTGATTAATCAAATTCCAACAGCGTCATGGAATAAAGGAAAACCTTAACTAATTTATTCCAGTAACCTCCTACCATAATGTATATACTGTTATCGGCCTCTCTACTGCCAAATTCATGATACAGAGCAGCATGTGTGTTTGTGTTTCTATGTTTGTTTGTGTTTGTGTGTGTGTGTGTTTGTATGTGTGTGTGTGTGTGTGTGTGTGTGTGTGTGTGTGTGTGTGTGTGTGTGTGTGTGTGTGAAGTACACATGTAATGTGTTTTACGTACAGTCGCAGGATTAAATAAACCCAGTTAAAAAATGTCACTAACAAACCTTTGGAGTGCTCAGTCGCCATATAAATAGTGCAGCGTCACTCAATAGTCTATTACTTCCATTCATGCCTTGTTTACGCTGACCAAACAATGGTATTGTTATTGGTCTCTAATCACAATGCTACATCAAGTTCACAATTTTACACAGAATAGATGCAAGCAAATAATTTTTTATGTACTCGTATTCCATGATATTGTAAAAGATTAAATATTAATAAATTTCATAAAACAACCGTGTTTGTCAGTCCCATGACCAACTTGCGCCGCGAAAGCATCAGTGCGGGGATAAAGAAACGGGCGTGGTGAGCCAATGAATGGATGTGATGAGCTAGGATATTGCTAGGCAGTAGGACCTGTGCAGGAAATACTGTATACCCTGAGAATATAGGTATGGTTTGAATGCAGTGAAGGAGAATTTCAAACTATCCTCTAAGAGCGATAGGTGCTGGAGATTAAAGAAATAGATATGGGAGAAAAAGACACAGATAGGACAAAATGGAACCTATGTGAGGGTTGGGGAGTGGCCATGACACTGTACCCCGTGAAACCGGGGTGTCAGTACACTGAAGGTTTATTTCAAAGTCTTCTCCAACAAAAACAAGAACATAAACAAAGTAAGGTCGTGCTGCTGTTATTAGCCTGGCATCTTGTGAAGCGGAAAATAATAGATCTGGCATCATTTTGCTAAAGAGAATAGGGCGTACAAAAAATAAAAAATAAAAACAGAAAGGTCATCTGGCTGGTTAACTTAATACTAGTAAAAAAAACAGAATTACGTCAGTTTTATGAGTACGCAATGTAGGCTGAAGTATACCTTAATATTCAGATCTCTTTTGTAAAGTTGTATTGGGGCTACTTGAAGTTACATAATTATCGTAAAAGAATTTATGACTAAGATAACATTTCAAATACATTCGATTGCTATTACGATTATATTTCAAAAATGTTATATTATGATTACGATTACTTTGTAGGTAATATCAATGTAAGTGATTACGATTATAATTACATGAAAATCTGTAGGCGACTGTACTCAACTACGATTAGATATTATCTTTACCCCATGTCTGGGAAGAAGCAAGTAAAAGGATGTATGAACATGTGGGTGAGAAGAAACATAAGGAGAAAAGGGGAGGGGAATATAAGAGGAGGACTTACAGTTTGAAGTAAGCAAATGGCAAGAATAAGAATATAATAGTGGGAAAATGAGCTCTATAGTAGATGGAGAAGGACATAAATTGAGGAAAAAATTAGGGGGATAGAAAGTGAGAAGACGAGAAATGAAAGAGAGAGAGAGAGAGAGAGAGAGAGAGAGAGAGAGAGAGAGAGAGAGAGAGAGAGAGAGAACAGGGGATGGAAAAGTGGCAAGATTCTGGAAAAATGATTTTTTTTTTTTTTTTATGTGACCGACTCTGGGCATAGGCTGCACAGCCTGCTTTCAAGGCCCAGTAGTCCTCCTACGTACCGCACACCTCTACATGTCACCACTTCGGCGCTAACACCCACCCTCCATACTGAATACATGCTAGGGCTGTCTCATACAGGACTGGTGTATTGGTATTAGCGGGGGCATTTTTACGACATGTCGGCGGGCCTTCTGGTAGATCAGTAAAGTCTGATTTTTCTGAAATTCAATTCCTTAAACTGTTCCCTGCCTCAGCGGGATTTGAACCCGGGTCCGTCAGGACTGCAGGCCAACCCTACCGACTGAGCGTGTAGAGGGAAGAAAAAGACAAGCGAGAAGGGAGGTATACTGAACAGGTAGAGAAAGAATGGAGAAGAGCAAGAGAGAGGTGAAAAAAACTGGCGAGATTCTAGGAGGAATGGATATGCGTGCAGGAAAAGATAAAAGAGAAAGAGGGAAAGGATAGCACAGAGGTAGAAAGAGTATGGAAAAAGGGGGAGACTGGAGGAGAAGTTATGTAGAGAGCTTCTGGGAGGTTTGGATGAGGTCGAACGATACAAAGAAATGGGAAGGGGGAAAGAGAAAACACTGAACTAAGGATGAAATCGAAGGACAAGGGAGAAACTGGCAGAAGAAAAAGAAAAAAAATAGAAGTTTTGAGTTAATTTTATTTGGGGAGAAAATGGAACTGGGTAAAAGATGGGGAAGTAGAAAGGATTGGAGTGAATGGAAGGAGGTAGGAAGAGTGAGGTATTTTTTACTGAAGGAGAGGATAAAGGGGATGAAAAGTGAATGGGTTCTGATAAGAACTGGCAAGAACGGAAGATATACAAAATAAAAAAGAGAATGGGAAAGGAAATGTAGCGTTATGGATTGAAGAGAGAGATTGGTGACGAGATCTGAAAAGTCTGCATGTGGTTTAGGAAACATGAGAGGAGATGGAAGGAAAAATATAGAGATACAAATAGAATGAAAGTAGATAAAAGAAAAAGAAAGGAAATTTAGAGATAGGGAGTTAAGATGATGGGAATAGCGGTGAGATCAGGTTGGTGTTAATGACCAGTGGGAAGAAAAGAGGAGGGAAGATGAACATAGGTATTGAAAAAATGGATAGAATGTAAAAAGGATGGAAAAGAACGATATGAGCAACAGAATGAGAGGGAGGAGATGAGATCTGGGGGAAAATGGATGTATGTGGAATAGAGCAGAAGAGAGAAAGGAGAAACGAAATGAAAACAAAAGTCAGATAGGAATGAGACGAAAAGGAGAGTGGCGAGACGCTAAGAGAAATAAATGTGCATGGAGGACTAGTGAGAGAGAGAGAGAGAGAGAGAGAGAGAGAGAGAGAGAGAGAGAGAGAGAGAGAGAGAGAGAGAGAGAGAGAGAACTGGTAAAAAGTTCAGAATAAATAGAGAAAGAGTTAGAGTGGGTCAAAAAGAGAGTGAGTGAATGGGTGAAAAGACAGAGTATGCGTGAATGCTGGAGTGTTGAGATAGTTGAGGGGAGGGGAGGGGCGCCATTTCCCCTACCCTCCACCCACAGAGAAAGTCAGGAATGCGAGTCGTGGTTCACCAAACTGTTTGAAAAAGTTATACCTGTTAGTTTGGTATTCCGTTTTCTTTTTATTGTTGTTCACTATATACCTGCATGAAGTTTGATCTGGTTGGCCTTCAGTTTTCCTTCCTCCTTTATACCTCTTTTTTTCTCTCTGTTTTTTTTTTTTACTCCCTCTGTTATTGTAAAACAAAGTAGGATACATCGAGAGCGTGCTTTAGGGAGTTGTATGAGAGAACAGTGCCAGCAAAATTACAGAAGCTACGTAGAATGTCTGGTACGTTAAGAACAGGGTGGTTTTAAGATTAATTGTAAGGGATGTGTGGTCACTATGCGGCAGACAGTCTAGAAAGGAGGGTTGCTAGATATTTATAGTACTATTGATCAGGAGAAAGGGTATGGCAAAGTGAAGAGGGAGAGAGAATTGACTGTTTAAGTATGCATGGTGGGGCCGGAAGACCATTAAAATTTCGTAAAGGTTTTATGATGTCTGAGAAACATGAGTAAGTATGTATAGATTTGTAATGAAATGGTTCAATATCACTTTCAGAGAGAGTTCAGGTATTTGATTCCCCATGACTGTTTAGTAAATGCTGTGTGGACTATACGAGAGATCTTAACATGAGTTGTGTAGAGATGGACGAAACTAGTGATGCAAAGAAAAGCGTGGAGTATTTCGTATGGCATGAACGCAGAGGATGCAGAGTGGTTCAAAGATTTATTAAAGTGTCTGTTGAGCGTGGTTTGAGAAAGAAACATAAAAGGGTAAAATGGAGGTTTTTAAAGGAAGGTAACTCACAGTGCTATCCACTACTGAATGGAGGAGAACAAGCTAATGAAAAGTTTAAGACTTCTGTGTAGAAAGAGGAAAGCAATAAGCCAAATAAAAAAGGGAAGTAGATGGGGTTTTAATAAGATAAGTGACCGGTGAAATGAAGGACTAGATATAAAGCAGAGGAGTAAGTACAGAGGCTGCAAGAGTACTTCATAGAAATGTGTTACGCTCTTATCAGCCAATAGGTCACTGGAAATGGAACTTATAAGGAACTGCATGAACTGCGATGATTGGCCAGAAATAACTAGAGATCCGTGAAAGATGTGAAATAAGAAGTCTGTTGATCTAAAGTTTGGTATGGTAAGGAAAAGAATACGTTTGAGAGTAACAAGGTGGAAGGAGGCGTGAAAGGCCAGAAAGAATATAACATGAAGCATTGCCAAAGCACAGCAACCCCCTCCCCGGCAGTCATTTTAGTGCTGACGTATAAACATAATAGGATATTTAGCCAGAGATGTCACATGTCAAATTTGGAGTAAATCGGGTGAAAACTGACGACTTTCTGTCCATTTGAAATTTTAGACCTCCCTACCACTGACTGGAGGGGTGACCCCCCTGATGTAATGAGGCAAGTTATAGGATGCAGATTTGAAAGATGCACCTTTAGGTTTTGGTTTCATGTCGATATGACTAAACTGAAAGGAGTTATGACGGAGATATTGAGA
>NC_137033.1:10907395-10942395 GCF_032717465.1 Coenobita brevimanus
AGGAGAGTGGTATCCAAGAGCTTAGAGTATTAATGTGAAAGATGAGAGGTGAAGATCTAAGGAGGGGAGAGGAGGGCAGCACCACAGCCTGGGAATTGAAATGAATCAGGGCAGGTTAAGGAAAGAGAGAAGGGGGTGTCGGAATTGAAAGCCAAGGGATGGAAGGAGAGCATGTAGATGACAAGTTTTTTTTATCAGAAAGACAGTCAAATAGACAGACCGATAGACAGAAAGACAGACAGAGAGACAAATAGACAGAAAACACACACACACACACACACACACACACACACACACACACACACACACACACACACACACACACACACACACATACTGAAAGAGAGTGAGAGAGGGGAGGGGGGAGACAAGACAGGGACAAAGACCGAAATAGAGACAGGAACAGATAGACAGCCAGAAAAAGATGACAATGCAATGAAAACGCGATAGCAAAAGAAGAGTGCACCATAAAAGGAAACATGTAATAAAGCCAAGCCAAATAAAAAGATAGTTAAGTGGCTGTATAAAAGAGAGCAGTACTGCATAACAATAAAACAGAGATGAAAAGAAAAAACATTCTGGTGTAAGACCGAAGAGAATGAACGAAAAAAAAATGTCAAGTGGAAAAAAGTATCAAAGGATCATAAAGTATAAAAAACAGGAGGAAAAGTGGTACATCAGTAAAAAAGTAATAAGAGAAAGGAAGGAAATCATAACCAGAATAATATCAATACCACAACAGAAGAGAAATTATAGAAAGATAGATTCAAGAACCAATGAGTCCAAAATTAACGAGAAGATTAAACGGAAGGGAAGAGGTATCACGCTAAAGGTAAGGAGAGTGGGGGGAGGGAAGAGGGTAAGAGGAAGGGAGGAAGGGCAGCAAGGGTTTGAAGTTGGCCGATGGTGTAGTGTAACAAAGGGAGGAACAAAGGGAGGAACGGAGAGCAGGAGGAAGAGGAGGAGGAGTAGTTAGGAAGAGAGGGAGCTATTATAAGGGCAGAAAATGGACGGAGATTAATGAAAAGGGGAGGACTATAACAATGTTGGACAAAGCGCTTTTCATCCTTTTCCAATGTAACGATGGGGATGGGCTGGGAATATATTTTTTACGATAAAAAGATTGACATATATTTACATTCATAGACAGACGAACAGAGGCAGACAGACGAAAAAAAGTTAGATATGGATAGATAGATGGATAATTAAGTAGATAGATAGATCGACGGATAGGTATAGTTAGATAGAGAGAATAAACCTGCAAAAGCCTTACGACAAGATGTTCTACTCACAGCTATCAAAATAAAGTGTCAATGAAAGGATGGGAAAATATACTAACAAATATATATATATATATATATATATATATATATATATATATATATATATATATATATATATATATATATATATATATATATATATATATATATATATATATATATATATATATATATATATATATATATATATATTGTAAACAGCGAATTGCATAATGAGAACCAGTAGGAATGGAATGGCAGAGAGAGAGAGAGAGAGAGAGAGAGAGAGAGAGAGAGAGAGAGAGAGGTGGGGGGAACTAAGGGGGAGAAAGGGAGAGTACAGTACTTAAGGAAGCAAGAGAAGCCTGAATGGGTGTGAATATAATAGACTGAGCCAGGAGGTAAAGAACACTAACATTCCTGGAGGAGCATTAATAAAGGATCTACACCCATTTAGTGGATAAGCAAGTCTCCGTAACCCTTAGCTCAAATCAAAGATATATTTTTTAAATAATTGTTTACTTCAGAATTCATTGCTTTTGATTTCAGAATTGTTTCGTAGCTGTAGAAGTCAAGAAAAGCACATACATAAAGAATCTTATCCACATCTTTCGCTATTATGTGTTTATAAATATGGCCTCTTGTTGCAGCTTACATATGCTATGGGCCATAGCATAGCCTGGGGGCTTTTAACACCACTGTATTAAACGATTTAACTTGCCTAAACACCAAGACCCTCTCTCGGTCGTTTCATATCTAGTGTTGTATTTCACCTGAGGCCAGAATGCATGGCTCAGAGTGGACTACTGGAGTCTCCATATCAAAACTAATACCACTAATATCTCTTTGTCAGTACAGAACCAGTCTTCTATGGCAGCTAACACCAGAAGATGTAATCCGGTTAAGTGGGAGCCCTTGAAGCATGAGAGTGTTAATGCACTCATATGTGCTGTGGTGTTGCATAGAAATTCGATATCAAGGTTTTCAGTCCCATGGCGTGTAGTTTCACATTATTCTCGCCATTTTCTGACGATTTTTCTTCACATTAGAAGAGCTCATTCATACCCATGGCATTAACATAGACTGTCTCTAACCAGTCTATTTCGAAAAGTATCTGCTGTACTGAATAATACAGCCAATAGGAAACTGAACATCCCCAACGCAACATCGATGCCGCTGCATGAAGACGTCTCAGTATCGGCTCACGTCATTAGGATACTCATAATCTCTCTCTCTCTCTCTCTCTCTCTCTCTCTCTCTCTCTCTCTCTCTCTCTCTTACAAAATGACTTGATGCTTGTACTTCATACCTTTCAAACGGTAGGTAAGAGGACAGAGAGATGACCTGTTGTTTGAAAGGACACGAATTCAGTCTTAACCTGTCCAGAAAACTGTGGTAATATAAGAATTAAAAAAAAAAAAAAAAAAAGAGATTTTTCTTCCGCAAAACAATGAGATATGAAAACATATCTACTCATGGCATCATACCGGTCTAGAATATATCCCCAGCATGTAGGCGATAGGTATTAGTGGTGAAGTGTTATGAGAAAGTTTCTGACGTGGAGGAGGACTGCTCGGCTGTCAGATTAAGGACAGAGTTGGACACACACACACACACACACACACACACACACACACACACACACACACACACACGCACGCACGCACGCACGCACGCACGCACGCACGCACGCACGCGCGCGCGCAATTCAATGCTCTGCTACTTCATCACCACCACCTCCAACATCTCTGTGTGAGCATCCTCAGTAATGGTTCCAAAGAAAATTGTTACTCATATACGTTTCATCGTAAGCCTCTACTAAGCTGACTAATACGACATCCATAAGAAGCTTTGCAGGAGAGGCACTGACAATCTATTATATTCTCGTCTACCTGGAAGACTTCGTAAAGCCTTCTCTCGACGATTTATGTTTTTGCTTATAGTTTTGTTTGTTGCACCTTGGTATCAAGGATTATGCTACTCACCCAAGATATATCGGTATTTAAAAACTGTATGTAACCTGCACGAAAATAACATCTAATCTCTTTACATTATTTTAGCAGACTAACAAAAACTCTAGTAGGGAAAGAATTAATAAAGACTATTTCTAATCCCTCCAGATAAAAATAAAAAAAAAAGAATTACTTAAGCAGAAAGCAAGAAAACAAAATGTGAGACGACTTGGGACTGAAGAGTTTGATGAACACAGTATCTATCATCTCCAGTTCTAAAAGATCTCTCCAAAATAGAAATAAACATTTAGATAGATCAATGATATAAAAAATCTTTAGTTTGAAGCGAAAAAGGTACAGGTAATATATGGAGCAGTGTAACAAAAGAAGATATGCTACCAGACCTCTTATGGCTTATGAAAACGACAATAGCGATACTTGCATTATTACACCTGAAACCAGGAAGAAAGACTCAAGACCTCAGTTCATTAAATAATTCATAAAACGTATGATGGAAAATAGAATATGCCTGGCTTTTTCTTCCACGATCTGACTGCAGTTTGTACAGTAGGATGCAGTCTAGATATTTATTTACCCTTATTGATGTTCTAATTCTGACAGTCATAATAGAAACTTCTTCCAACCACGACACGAATAGTTTCTCCAAAGTCAGCAATAACACTTTAACGTAGAAACAATAGTTTGATAAAATCCCCATCGTATTCCAGGACTCACTAACATGGCCGTTAATCATACGGAAGGAAACACAAGATGTATCCACAATTCTTAGCGTTGGGAACTGAATCATGGTAGAAATACAGCATAACACATTCCCACCTGTAACACTGGCTTGGAACTTTTATCACATTTTTTTAACAAATAGTAACAACATAGTCAAGCTACATGTCCTGCGCTTTCTTTGTAACTGTCCTCGTACCATAATTGCGACAGCTTTCAACGTAACATTTTCTATTATACTATTTTTCTCTACCAGCTTTCTGGGTATAATACATAACACAGCCTTCTACATAACCTGTTCTATAGCTCTTAATCACAGCTCACCATGTACTGCAGTAATAATGGGTATCATATCCTTATACACTTCATTCTCAGTTTCTTCTTATTCATCAGTCACTGAGGTATTCATCATTGTCACTGAGGTATCTTGCAAATGAGTACTTTCCCTACTTTCTATACAGTTTTTCTTATTTTCTTTTTCTCTTTTTCTTTCTCTTACTTTCTTATGTAGCAAGCGTATCATACCTGCCACATCCTGCTCTACAATTTTATGTTATTTTCTTGTCCTCTTAGCGTCCTAGGTATTCATCTTAAGAGTATAGGCCACAGCCATTTTTACGGCACTCTTATTATCTTTTTACCTTAGTCTCCCAAGTATCATGTTTATAATACATACCACAGCCTTTTATACAGTTATTCATTGTCTTCTGTTTACCTTAGCTTCCTATGTAGCCTACCATGCTTGAAATACATACCAAAGTGTTCTATACAGTACTAGCTACTATTTTCTCTCTACTTAAGCCTCCAATTTATCATACCTATGATATCCACTACCTCCTTCAGTACAACAATATCTCCTGTCTCTGCCACCACCTTCAATACAACAATATCTCCTGTCTCTGCCACCACCTTCAATACAACAATATCTACTGTCTTTACCATCGTCTTCAGTACAACAATATCTACTGTCTCAACCACTGCCTGTAATACAATATCTACTGTCTCTACCACTGCCTTTAGTACAACAATATCTACTCTATCACCGGCTTCTACATAACACACTTATCATACGTACTACATCTCTCCCTACGTAACACAGATTCCCCTCCTCGTTTCCCCATCCACCCCCTCATGAAGTAGCACAAAAAGGGAATGTCCTCGAGCAACAAAGGGCTTGGGAGGATCACAGACTAACTAAGGCTGGCTGGTTCTTTGATGTGAGGAGAGGAGGAACTATGTAATCCTTTCATTACGGTGGTGCACTTTGCTTTATTGCTATCTTCCGACGATTAACCACTTGAACCCGGGAACGAACTTTTTGTTGCATATTCCTCCCTTTGGTAGTGAAAAGGTTAATGGAGTTTGTTCATATTTCCTTCATTGACAGAAACTTCTCGTCAGCCGAAAATAAAGGAACATGTAAATATTTTAAAAAAAAAGTTCAATGATGGCACGAATAAAATATGGAGACATTCTAAGTTTGAAGGAGAAACTATAATAGCGTCTTTCTTTGATGTGAAGAGAGCGGAACCTACAGTACAGTAAGTCCTCGTAACTAGATCTCTTTTCAGTGCCATTCTTTGTTCTTAAGTTCACAGTAAAGTACAGAAATAATGCCTGTTAAAAGATCCCTTGCCACCTGATCTATAAAGCTGATTTGCCAGTTTAACCTGGCTAGCAGTAGCAAGTGCATGGAAAAAGTTTTAATATTAAAAAAACTATATATATATATATATATATATATATATATATATATATATATATATATATATATATATTATTTTTACACACAAACACACACTGGCTAAAATTTGAGTTAGCTCATTGATTTTGGACAATGATTGTTCACAAAATCTAATATCTTCATCCTTGTCTTGGCCTGAACCTTTCCATAAAAATTAAACTAAGTCGGATGAAAATTAATTAAACTGACCTTGCTATGTGGCCTTGTTCGTTGATCTGCTGATACCTACATAGAAAAACAGTGATCAGCCTCCTACTGACCCTCAGCCATTGGAAGAAGTTAAGCACAAGTCAGATCAACAGTGTTTTAGCTAAGCTGGTCTAACACAATCACAGTTTAGTCGAAATTTGGTCATGTCCTGTGACACTGGTCTCTGATTTTTCTCAGATCCATAATCCCATCGTTTTCGTCTTACTCTGAACGTTTGCTCTAAGCTTGGACTATACTGGATCATATCCCTTTCGGCTGACCTTGCCATGTGACCTTAATCATTGACCGAATGTTCTCAGAGACACTAGGTCAACCTGTTGGCTGACTCAAGCTCTACACCAATTTTCGTTATAATCGAATCAAAACAGCTTGAATTAAATGATAACACACACACACACACACACACACACACACACACACACACACACACACACACACACACACACACACACACACACACACACACACACACACACACACACACACACACACACACACACACACACACACACACACACACACACACACACACACACACAATCAATCAATCAATCAAACAAATACATGCTCTTCGAGCAAAACGTTATAGGGTATCGGCTGCGTGGGTGCAAAAATCAGAAAATACTGTATGACGCATAAGAAGGGAATATTTAAATGCTGCTCAGACCTAGTGTGAGGAACGTACTGACAAACCATAATACCTCCGATAAGCTCTTCCTTTAGGAGTCATGTCTAAGAGACCCTACGAAGATGCACAGCTCGACGTATATAGGCAAGACACTACATCACCTTCCAACAGACTTTTCCTTTTGTTATCATGACTGATTAATCCTACCCAACTGCACAGACTTAAGTATTTGCCGTATCTCTTTCCGACTGGCTCATCCCGTAGCCACAATGACCGAGAAAGCCTAACTTACAACACAGATATACGCACGGGCAAAGCAGATCTCATTCCGATACGCCCTTTCCTTAGCTGTCATGACTCAGAAATCAATACCAGCTGCACAGACCTACGTATTGACATCATCTCTTTCCGATACACTTTTCCCTCAGCTGTCATAACTGTGAAGCCGTAGCCAGCGCCTATTCCCTTTAAGGACGGGTCAGCACTGTTCCAAAACTTCTTATCTCCCCCAGGCCCGTAAAGAACCTGAGAGGAGTCCCACAGAGTTCTTATCCCCGCTCTCAGCCCCTTTCGTTCCACCCGTCTCCTGGAGAACTATTTATAATGGGTCTTAGTACTCTGAGGTTCCTATAACTCGCTCTCAGGTGAATTCAATCTTCATGTGTTAGGTGATATAGGTTACTAGATGTGTGTGTGTGTGTGTGTGTGTGTGTGTGAGAGAGAGAGAGAGAGAGAGAGAGAGAGAGAGAGAGAGAGAGAGAGAGAGAGAGTTGCCAGTATTTACATCTACAGTCTCTGATAACTAATTCTTAACTAACATTAATCATCCGACGTTAGCTGAAATTGGATAGTAGATTTATTCTGATCTTGAGAGGGTCAGTTGTGTCAGTAATAACATGGAAAGATGCTGATGGCACACTCTCAGCTAAGTAAAATTATATATCGCTTGCAGGAATAGAATAATAGAGAAGTTCCGACCATAAGATAATAATAGTAACATTATTAACATTCTTTGGCTTCCTTGAATCACCCTTATCTGAACTAAATAGTGTGGTGTTTCCTTTAGGTCTATCACGCTTATATGGCCAAGATTTTCTTTTTCATTTTGTTTTTCACGTAGTTTAATGGCAGGAAAAAATAATACGGTTCTGCTTATTTTCTATAACTTTTTTTTTCGGGGGGGGGGGGGTCAGTAGCATCATACTTTAGTTTTAGTCTATTTCTACAACTCATTATTTAAGATAGACGCACTGAAATTTTAGACTACGTTAGAGTAAAAACAATATGGAATATAAATGCTGGAATTGTCCCTACCATGAAAGGGTTACCAAAACCACTCAAAAGTTCCCATAACAGTTAGCAGCTACTTTTTTTTTTTTTCGTATTTTGTCTTGTTAACTCCTTGAATCCAATGAGGTACTTCTTGTGTTATTGTTATTACAATAAGACAGGTTTATTAACCGTGGGAGAAACTTTTCGACCTAGAGAGGTTAGTCCCCATTAGGTCTTGCGGGCGTCTTCTCTGAGCTTAAGTAAAACTATTTGGTAGAATAAAGAATGAAGTGTGCCAGTAGAGTGAAGAGGGTTAATTCTAACTCTCATTTGGTTGTGAGGTGTACGGTAGATTCTAAGGAAAAATTAAAGTTAAAAAGTCAATCTAAAAAATCATGTAGTAATATTAAAGATAAGTGATAACGACCTACTGGAACGACGTATAGCTTTTAATTTTAACTAAGAGATTTTCGTCATTTTCCAGCTTATTTCTTATAGCTAACTAGTGGAATAAGATTGCCCTGTGGCTCCACATCGTTTCAGCAACATTTCTTCGTGGCTATACTATGTTCACTGTAACGCGCCGAAAAGTGACATCTCTCAGTCTTGAATGCTGAGCTGAAACAATATATAAACATAAGAACTTGATGCTAGTCGCGATGAAGTTCCGTGGAAAGGATGTGGAGACGTAGTATTACCTTTTTCTGCCAGTGAGCTGAGTGAAACAAGCTACAAAAGCATGAAAATCTAGGCCAAGTTAAGGTGACTGAACACAGCATTTAATGTGAACAAAGTATAATAAGCTTAGGAGGGCTTATAAGTACCATTCTTATCCTCACACCGCAAGATTTTTTTTTTTTTTTTTTCGTTCTCTGCTGAGGCTGTGGTGCGAACTCTTTTTACTCTGGTTTCATGTCTGCCTTTTCTGGTGAGTTTTTACCCTTGCCGTCGGATGTTGGGTGCGTTTTTCCTTTTTTTTTCATGTTTTTTTTCTCTCTCTATTGTGCAGGTGCCGTAATAATGAGTACAACAGATCCCTAGTGTAACTGTTGAAAAATTTACACACACATATTTTAGATAAGTCAGTATGTGGATAAACAGTGATGAAAAGTTAAGTGTGGTTTATGTGTGTGTGTGTGTGTGTGTGTGTGTGTGTGTAAAGGAACAATTCAATAAAAGGAAATCAGAGACAGGGTTTTACATGGACAAATATACTCATATCAGAAGGCAGAAAAATATCGTCATACATTCAACTCAAACTAAAGCATAGGCGAACATTGCACTCTGGGTCAACGACATCGCTTATCATGCTATTACTACACTCTTTTGCAAGCGTTAAACACCTCCAGCAACACCTAAAACGTCACAGGAAATTACGCCCATAGTAATTGCTTTTCTTCATGGTTTTGCAACCAGCTATTGTCCTATTTTTCATCTCATAATCTCGATATGACACAGCAGCAGCACAGCTTCAATATCGATGCTTTGTGTGTGTGTGTAATTTATTTTATATTAATTATTACTACTCCCTGGCTGATATTATAAAGCTTAAGAGCATATTATTTGTTCTTAAGAAGTTACGTTTTCCCTTAACTCCTCTAGGACCATGTCAACTTTTAAATATCATATACTGTTACGACTACTGATCAGTTTTACTCAGCATGTGGAAGAACTTTAGTAATGCAGGCATCGTTAACTTCATGTTTAGTAAATATCGAAATCTCTCTTGGCTGTGAATCTCCTTGTTAGAGAGCAGTTTCCATCGTCTGTAGATGTGTGTGTGTGTGTGTGTGTGTGTGTGTGTGTGTGTGTGTGTGTGTGTGTGTGTGTGTGTGTGTGTGTGTGTGTGTGTGTGTGTGTGTGTGTGTGTGTGTGTGTGTGTGTGTGTGTGTGTGTGTGTGTGTGTGTGTGTGTGTGTGTGTGTGTGTGTGTGTGTGTGTGTGTGTGTGTGTGTGTGTGTGTGTGTGTGTGTGTGTGTGTGTGTGTGTGTGTGTGTGTGTGTGTGTGTGTGTGTGTGTGTGTGTGTGTGTGTGTGTGTGTGTGTGTGTGTGTGTGTGTGTGTGTGTGTGTGTGTGTGTGTGTGTGTGTGTGTGTGTGTGTGTGTGTGTGTGTGTGTGTGTGTGTGTGTGTGTGTGTGTGTGTGTGTGTGTGTGTGTGTGTGTGTGTGTGTGTGTGTGTGTGTGTGTGTGTGTGTGTGTGTGTGTGTGTGTGTGTGTGTGTGTGTGTGTGTGTGTGTGTGTGTGTGTGTGTGTGTGTGTGTGTGTGTGTGTGTGTGTGTGTGTGTGTGTGTGTGTGTGTGTGTGTGTGTGTGTGTGTGTGTGTGTGTGTGTGTGTGTGTGTGTGTGTGTGTGTGTGTGTGTGTGTGTGTGTGTGTGTGTGTGTGTGTGTGTGTGTGTGTGTGTGTGTGTGTGTGTGTGTGTGTGTGTGTGTGTGTGTGTGTGTGTGTGTGTGTGTGTGTGTGTGTGTGTGTGTGTGTGTGTGTGTGTGTGTGTGTGTGTGTGTGTGTGTGTGTGTGTGTGTGTGTGTGTGTGTGTGTGTGTGTGTGTGTGTGTGTGTGTGTGTGTGTGTGTGTGTGTGTGTGTGTGTGTGTGTTTAAAGGAAGAATTCAGTAAAAATATATCAGGAACACGGTTTTACATGGACAGACATATTCATATCAAAAGGCTTAAAAATTTCGCTATGCATTCAAGACAAACCAAAGCATAAGCGAACATTGCACTCTGGGTCAACGACATCGCTTTTCACGCAATTACTGCACTCTTTCGCAAGCGTCACAACACCTCCAGCAACACCTAAAATGACGCAGGAAATTGCCCCATAGTAATTGCTTCTCTTCGTGTTTTTGCAACGTCTCATAATCTCGACGTCACAGCAGCAGCACAGTTTCAAAATAGGTACTTTTATGTGTGTGTGTGTGTGTGTGTGTGTGTGTGTGTGTGTGTGTGTGTGTGTGTGTGCACTCAGCAACAATGAAATACAATACGTCCTCAGGCTAAGAGGGTGAGTGATGGGAAAAATACTCTGAGAAGAAGGATGATAAAGAGTGTGGGAAGGGAATAAACTAAGTATATGGAAGTTGGCAGAATGTGAATACAAAGAAATATAGAAGGGGATGAAGTATATTTAGGTTTGAGGAGAAGATAACTTAGGTGGTTGGAACGGGAACAAAATATGGAAGAAGAAGAAGAAGAAAATAAATGATGAAGATAGTGAACGATAAATACAGTAGTGGGAGAGAAGATGGGAAGATGAAGAGGGAATTTAACGTGGAGGGAAAGGGTTCGGAGGAATATAAATAAGTACGATGGTGCATAGATGAGATTCCGTCTTGTGGTACAATTCTTTCACCTTGAAATGGCCCTGGTTTTCCTCCTTGTGCAAGCTAATTTCACTTGATTCAGTTGCAGAATGAAAGGATACTATACTTCTTCATCCTTTCCACAGCAGAACTTGGTGACTATTAACGTATTCTAGTGGTAATCTATGCTACAACTCGGCATTCATAATGGAGATAAGTTTTGGCCCAGGTTGGAGTAAAAAAAAAAAGCATAGAAAGTTTGTTGTATGTGCGGAGGACTTTTTTCTGCTGTAAAAAATATATAAAGATATGTATAAAAAGAAGCGTCATCGTACTGACTCGTAAAAAAAAAAATAACACTATGAAATATAGATATTGTAGTGAACCTCCCAATCCCTCGGGAATATGGTCTTTCAAAGTGGGATGTTATGTTAGGTTTGGCTGGGCTGAGTTATAGTAAATTAGTTTTCACTGGATTAAGTTTGCTCTGGTTAGGTTAGGTTGGGTTGGGCTGAGATAGATTATCATAGGTTATGCTGGGATAAGGTTAGATTAAGTTAGTTGGGGTAGGTGAGGTTAGGTTATGATCTGATATTTTGGGTTGAGTTAATTAGACTAGGTAGTGTTAATTAGGTTAGATTAGGTTAGTTTTGGTTAGGTTAGATTTGTTAGGTCAGCCTGAACGAGGTCAGAATAGGTTCATTATTTGTGGTGGGAATTTAAGGTTAGGTCAGGAAAAAGTTAATTCAGCTTGTTTAATGTCATGCATGTAAAGGAAATAGAATATTGATGAGACAGAAAATGTTTTACCTGAAGGTTGGGACACATTGGAAAAACATTACCACTGCCAGGTACCTGTTCTCAGTGACTCTCTGTTCGGCCGCGCAATGACTTTACAGTAATTTCACCAGGTCGGCTATCACTAGTCGAAAATGTATCCCAAACTAAATAAAGAATGAAAAACAATGTAAGTAATCTGTGAAACAAGGAAATAACTATTTAAAACAGAATCTGTCATCCATGGAAGTTTTGTAAGGAGTTACTCCAAAGCCATCTGGGAGAAGGCCTGAGATTAATGAGACTGAAGAAATGTTTTTTTTTTTTTAATAAGATTCGGATTTATTCTTAGCAGATCTTGAAAGCTATTATTTAGCTGTTGGAATTTCATTTCCTCCATTATATGACATTTGGAGAAACATTACTGTTTTACATTTATATGACACACTGCACACGTTAAGTTGTTCAATAAACCAAAAATTTTAAGTCGCGAAATATTTTTACCATGAAGAACAAAGGAAATTCAGTAAGACTCATAGGCAAGCACGTGACCAGCAGCACAGTGGAATATATTATGTACGCATTGTCAAGCAAAATAGGATTATGATCATACAGGTGTCATGCCAATCTAAACCACACATGATCGCCTTACACCAATTGCACTTCACAAAATAAACATTCAACTAAAAAGGTACGACGAGTCCTGTGAAGATTTTTTTTTTTTTTTTTTTTGAAGGGGATCGATGGGTGATGGTCTCCAGCGCCATCCTAACCTGCGGGTGGAGTTTTATGTCCCTCTCGTGCATTATGCAGGAGGGAGGAGCTGGTCGCGGGAGGGAGGGAAGGAGGATAGGAGGGCGTGAGAGGGAGCGTGCAACATTCCCTTCCTTTCTTGCAATAGGGGGTCAAGTGAAAGAAAAAACAAGACATTGCAGAATAATGTATTTTTGGAACATCATAGCTACAATTCTCTCTCTCTCTCTCTCTCTCTCTCTCTCTCTCTCTCTCTCTCTCTCTCTCTCTCTCTCTCTCTTTCTCTTTCTCTCTCTCTCTTTCTCTCTCTCCAAATTGATACCACTAAAATAAAAAAAAATGTACCAAATAACAGAACGACAGAGAGCTTGTAAGAAAATATATGCAGTGGAATTAAAGGACTATTTTATTTATAACACATCCTTCCTTCCTTGCAGCTCTGAGCCAAGTGAAAGGATAGAGAGAGAGAGAGAGAGAGAGAAAGGAGGGAGGGAGAATCACAAAATACTTTTTGGAAAATCTTACTTGTAACACCCCTTTCTTTCCATCCTTATTTCTCTCAGTCTGATGACGGGTTTATTTTATTAATCTTTCTAACCCCAAGCGATTTCTTTAAGCTCTGAAGAGAACATTTTAATTGGAGAGGTCAGACATAGCCTTCACTAAGCTTTTCAATCCCAGAGCTAATTCCTAAGTTGAATAAAATCGTCTGGAAGTAGTAGGAATTAATTAATCTAACACATCATATCAGTGAAATTGTTAAAACAATGGGCAAATGTTAAGCGGAAAAAATTACTGAATGACTGCAAGAAGAAAGATACACTGGAAATATAGGACCCTACCAGCCAGTCTTTCTTCTCTGCAAATGATAGCAAAAATAAAGATATCAAGAGGATTGCAAAGAAATAATGGAGTTGAATTAAAGGAGCATTTAATCTGTAACACTTCTCTCCTGATTTGCTGCCTGACGCAAAGTGAAAGAAAAATATGCAAAATAGTCATGTATGCAATTTCTCCGGAAAAATCTCCCTCCTTCTTTGCAACCGGGTGTCAGGTGAATGGAAAGAATATCGTAAGATAATTGGTGCCTCGCGCCTTCAGCAGTTTCTTGCTTCTCCGCAAATTGGCGCCAGGAAGAAGAAAGGCAAAAATAACGAAGAAAAATGACGGGCTTATTATTTGCAATACTCTTTCTTGCTTGCAAAATATTAAATGAAAGAACCACTATAGGATTGTAGGTATGTCTTACTTACAGCACTCCCGTTCATCCTTCAAATGAACCAAGAAGATAGGTATATCCTAGTGTTGCAAGAGAAATCTTCTTGCGGCAGCCACATTTATGCAGTTGGACCTGGATGAAAAAAAAAAAAGTAAATGACTGTTAGAAAAATCTGCGAAAGAAGTTTAGAGCATCTTATCTGCAAGATTTCGACAAGAAAAAAAATAATCATGACAATATCTTACTGGTGTGGAGACTTGCTTCTCATACAAAATGAGTTAGGATCCTACATGCATACCACATCAGAAGCTGCTGTTCTTACCCTAGACACCTTGTTATCAGCTCTCACCAATATCGCTGCAAAAAGAATATTTTATAACACCACTTAGCTCATACGGAGACTTGATAATTTGAAAAAAAAAAAAAAAAAAGACAACTTCAAATAGGTGAAAGAACCTTCTTAGTTTTTCTATTTTTTTATTATTATTTATTTTACTACTAGACAACTTACCAAACTTTAGATTAAAAACAGGTCTCCACTAACCATCGTGCAGCATAAAAACTAAATGTGTACTCATATGCGATTATACTGAGCTTTGGAGTGGCCCTAAACTGTTAAATGGAAAGTTGATTGATAACTAGGTAGTGTCTAACTTGGGTCGATACTGTTGTTTCTTTATGATACATAAAAAAACTATATATAAATAAATATAATTATTCTCTCTGTGGGTACTTGATCTGAATTGTCTGTGTCCTCTCCATCACCCAAGCCTCCTCAGTACCACCTCTCGCTTGCGTCTCAGTAGAAGAGAATGGTTCAGAATTATTCATGAGATATTTAGCGGCATGGAGACGTGGGTGTCTTCGTATTGGTCCCTTTTTGAGGAACCGCTCAAGCTGTCTCCTCTCCCTCACCCCCAGCTATCACATTATCAGCACTTACCTGCCTCACGACCAAACCAGGTAATTAATGGCACTACTTTACTGCTCCTTAGACTTGGCTATCGTGCATGGAGACTTACTGACTGGAAAATTAGGAAAACCGTACTAGCTGTCTGCCCTCCATCCATCCTCTTTCCAGTTACCTCATTATCAGCCCTTACCCACCTTACGACAATACGGATAATTAATGGCATTATTTTACCGTATCGTTGACTTGGCTATCGTGTGTGGAGACTTGCTTGCCGTAGAAGTAGGAGAAACTTTCCAGCCGTCTCCCACCCACCTCCACCCCTCCCATCGTCCAAGCTACCTCATTATCAGCTCTCACCCACCCCACTACCTATCTTGACACACTGCTCCTCCCGTGATATCGATCCTACCTACCTGCACTCCTTCACCACTCCCTCCCTCCCTCCCTTCCTTCCTTCCTTCCTTCCTTCATTCCGTCCGTCCTTCTTTCCTACCTCCGTCCCTTCCTTCCTTCCATCATTCACTCATTCATTCATATCCTCCTGCCTTCCTTCCGTCTTTCCACCTTCCTTCAGTTATATTTTCCTTTGCCTATATTGATCGTCTCTCACCTTTCTCCTTCCCACCTGCCATGACGTCATTCTCCCCTCTCTCTTTCCTCAGATCGTGACGCAGTTCTCTTCTACTTAGGCTACCTTTCTTTCTCGCTTTTTCAGCTCCGATGCTTCCCCCTCTTTCTTCTTCTTCTTCTTTTCCTCTTAATCCCTTCCCCTCTCTCTCTCTCTCTCTCTCTCTCTCTCTCTCTCTCTCTCTCTCAAAGGTTCCACGACACTTTATTTACCTACATTTACGTCTCGTAACGAGACGTCTCTCAAACATCTCTCTCCTTCCTCCCAGCTCATACCTCTTTACGCCCTTTCCATTCCCAGCGCGATTCTCCGCCTCATACCATAGCACTCCACACCTCCATCTCTAACCATAGCTCTTTCTTCCTTGCAGACCATATTTCTCTACCTCTTTCCTATCGCAGATCTTTTCTCTCTCTTCCACATCGCAGCTATTTCCTCCTTTCCATAAACACAGACCTTTCTTTCCTTTCAAACTAGGTTTCTTCCTTCCTATCCTACTCCACTTTTTTTATCCATAAAAAAAATCATAGGTTTTTCCTCTTTTTCATAACGTAGGAGTAAATCATTTCTTTGACACAACTCACAGTTCATTCCTTCCTCTCAAACCTGGTTTCTTACCCTCCTTTCCTTTCACATATAGCTCTTTTCTCCCTGTCAGATTTCAAAAAAACTATTTCTTCCACTTTTCAACGTAGCTCTCTCCTCTCTCCTAAGCCTCGGTTCAGTCCTCTCTTTATACTCTTTATACTATTTTTTCCCTTCCCTCATGCAGAGGTTTCAATCTTTTTACACGGTGACTCCTCTCTTAGCCATATAGGAGCATGATTTTTTTTTTTTTTCTAAAATAAATAGGGTCGTTCAGAGGTTGCCAGAATATAATGCAATAACTAAGGTGGCTGCGACATGTAATGCATTAACCCATCTGATGGTAAGAGAAACCTAAGCTTGTATATATTTTCTACGACCAGATGATTTTAGTTAGCTTTTCAAATGTCTTTCGCAGTACGATGTTGTTGTTCTGGTTGTTGTTTTTCTCATTGTTGTTACCCCAGACTCATCTAAAATGTGAAACTGGTGGACTGTAGGGTGAAGCTACTCTTCTCCTGCCGTTCACCTTCACCCTTCCACATGACTGGGAGGACGATGAGGTACCTTTGCCTCACCGCGCGGAGGAGCAGTCCGGTCATATCATTGCAACACCGTGAAGACATCCTAATCCAGCACCAGTTCAAATATTAAGCAATATCCGCCAACACTCTAAGCTGACATTATTATCATTATTTTACTGGCAGACGATATTTTTCATCTCAGAAGTGCCCGTCTGTCGAATTATCCTGTTTCAGTCTGATAAGGTAATATTTAGTTATTCCTGCTACCGCCAGACAATTTTCACTCACCCTCAGCGTGATCTTTGTTAGCGAAAGGGTTAATATTTTCCCCCCAACTCCTTCAGTTAAAGAAAAAATCTCTCTGACTCAATATATATAAGTACAATATAGCAACAATAAATCATAATAATTCTTACGAAACTGAAGGGGACAAATGCTCTCCTGTTCCTTTGTAACCACATGACGCTGTTTTCTGTTCCGTGACTTCCCCTTCCACCCTGACATACAACGCCTCACACTCACCTTGACCCACCCTCATAATACGATACCCTTCTCCACTCTCAGGTCCGTGGGCTTAGGAGACTTTCAAGTGTGTCTTACTTAGTTATTTATCTTGCGTATTACAACTCAGTAATTTTAGTTAAGTCGCCTTTGAATAAAGAAACAGATTTCTTAATGATCTGTAGAGATTATGTTGTTGTTGTTGTTGTTGTTGTTGTTGTTGTTGTTTTAGTCTCAAGTACAACTCAACGTGTTCCCAGTCAACTGAAGGCTGGAACTATCCTTTTCCTGGAGTTTACTATTCTCCTTTCGGGGGATCAGGAAGGAGCTGATGGAAGTTAGTGTAACTGGGCAGTCGAGACGCCTTGTTGTAATCGCTTTTCCCACATGAAGACGTCCCTCCCCAGCATCTTAAGAGAATGTCAGCGTTACATACGAATAAATTGGTGGGAAGAAGCTGCTGGTGAAAAATACGGTCCTAATACACTGACTAGTATTCTCGCCGGCTTAGGAGACTTTCTAACACCTCCTTGTGACTAGTTTATTTCTGCATATAGAGTGTTAACAATCACCTGTACGTTATTTTTTGGGGGGGAGGGGGATTAATCTATTTTTCGTATCTGGAAATAAAAAGCATGGTTCACCTAAACGATTTTTACGTTGTTGCATTTGTGCCAGACTCGTCAGGACGAACGAGTAAGCCCAGTGGAATGCAGGCTGAAGATGTCCCTGTGTTGTATTCCACCATCCTCCATTCAGTAGATAGGGAGGGAGCTGAGGGACGTTTGTCATGCATGAATATATCAACCTGCCGGATACAGGAATAAACTGGCAAGGAAGAAGTGCTACAAGGCCTCTTAGCTGATAAAAATGCTACCCCTCTTCTGACCCCCTAGCACTGCAACGCCTTTCTCTGTAAACACATCCCCCACAGGACCCTCTCTTTTCAGTTGGCTTCTACAGTTCTCCTCTTTCATCAGACCCTCTCCCAAACACTCTCCCACAGTCCCAACAAGGGTGGGTCTAAGCAGTTTTTTCTAGATATTTTCTTTTAACACCTAGGCTACGGGAGAAAGGCGTCATATTTAAGTCAGCTCAGAAGGGTTTTCCAGGACTTCCCAAACTTCTCTAGGGATCTGTATTTTACATAGAGTTTACTGTTACCTTCTGTGCTACTTATGTTCTTGACGTATATATCATCCAAGAGGCTATTACTGAGTCATACGCAGAAATAGACTGATAAGAAAGAGGTGCTACAGTTCTTTTACTTTAATTTGTCAATAGATGGTCCTTTTCCAGGTTATTTCACCCATTTCAATGGTAGAAAAAGACAGTGCTAAGGCTCTACATCCTTTCCATAGCACTTCTTAATTTGGACCATGTTATAGTGCTAGCCTAGAATTTCAGCCCGAATTTTAAGATGGAGATGTCAATTTTAGACCAGTTTAACGTGGAAAGGGTATAATGAGCCACCAATACGGGCCAGGTTCTCCCTCATCACACCAGGTTCAGTTATTTAAGATTCGGCAGAAAATGGCGATATCTCCTGCTCTTTCCGTGTCACTGTAAGGCACTGTAACTTGCGTGGTCGTGTTGCGGGTGTCATTGCTTCCTCTGCTGTAATTGGCACTTCAACCTTTCCATGCCCGCAGCTTTTGCTGTTATTATTGCCCACAGGTTTAATTCTCTTGTAATTGCCTCATCTTTTTATTTTGGTTTTCAAGCGGTCAGTGGGGATGATGCCTCGTTAAATTGTTGTTGCATTTTAGCCTGTTTGTTCTCCGTGTTTTTATTGCTGGTGATGTGTTTTCAGCTCTGCTTTTATACCCTAATATCCGTGTTATTCCATCACATTAATCTGTTGTGACTATTGCAAATAATATTAGTATCGCATTGTTTCGCACGGTATAAAGGGGAAAGGTAGTGGTCAAGTAGTATAGAGGTGGCCTGATGACCGGAAGAACGCGAGATCAATCCCAGGCAGTGACTGGAAACTGCCTTCATACATAAACATCTCTGATATCGTCGCTTCAGTTTTTAATGAGACGGCCCTAGTACGTATTCTATAGGGAAGGTGGGTATTAGCACACAGGTGATGACATGATCTGTGTGACCCCAACCATTTCAGGCAGAAAACTCTTAGTCCTTGGGGGAAGGATTGCCATGTCCATTGCCAGAGTCGATTGATTAAAAATTGTATATCAAGAGCAAGATACTCACTTTCACTTCTTTTGAAATCGACTTTTTATTCTATTTACAGCTGCTGAGTTCGGTGATAATTTTCTTTTTTGCTCGTTATGTTACCAGTTTCCTCTGCCGCCTAAGACAAGAAGCATCAGGACCCCATCGTCAGTCTAGTAAAAATGTAAACACAGCAATTGACGTCAAGATGAGAAAGCAACGAAGCAGGAGCAACAGAGGCACTGATGGTGGTGGCGATAACGATATTGCTGGTGGTTGTGGTAGTGGTGTGATGATAATTAGAATGATAGTGGAAGGCAGTGGGGCAGTGATAGTGACAGACATGGTGGTGGTAATGATTGATTGAGCGGTTCTGATTACAGAGATGTTGCTGGTAGTTGTGGTGATGGCGCTAGAATAATTGACGGTGGTTGTAGCCTTGGTGTGATGATAATTGGGATGATAGTGGAAGACAGTAAGGCAGCGTTGATGATAGAGTTAGAGATTGTGGTTATGGTGATAAAACCGTTGGTGGTAGTTGTTGTTATGATTCGGTGTTCATAATATTGGTAGCGGTTGTTGTGGTGGAGGGGAGGGGAGACGTTAAGATAATGGAAGGCAAGGGGGCAGTGTTATTGACAGAGGTGACGGTAGCTGTAATTGAGTTGCTATGGTGATAATTATGCTGGTGATGACTGAAGTGCCAGTTGCGGTGACAAGAATATTACTGGTAGTTATGGGGATGGTTTGGAGATGATAAATGGCATGATGGAGCAGTGTTTATGACAGAGGTTGTGACATTAATTATTTTGAGAGTGATGATGATAGAAATACAGTACTGGGGCTAGCTGAAATGATGTCAGGTCTATAGCTACCACTGACTTCATCGCCACTTCACAGCCGTTACCACTACCATATTGCTACTGTTTACATTATCTTGACTATTCCAGCCACAGTCACAACCACTACCTTCTTCACGATCCTTACCATCTTTAAAAACTATCAGAATTATTGTAATATTCACCATTATCCTTATGACCTTGATCACCACCTCTACCATCACCACCATACAACACCAATATTGCCATCACAACTCTCTTCACCATCACCATCACCCCTAACTTCTACACAGTTCCTAGCAGTTTCTTTGCTGTAGAAGTTTAGGACAACGTAATTGTGATGAAGGTATTATAACTGCAGCGTAGGTAGTGGTGACGAAGGCAGTGGTAGACAATGATGATGGTGAAAAAAGCAGGAATGATGGTAGTTATGATGATAGTGATAATGATATTGGTCATGATGATGATGGTGATGATGATGAAGATGGTGAAAGCAGCAGTGATGAAGAAATGCTGGTGGCGATGGGGGAACATGGTGGTGAAAATAGTATTAGTGAATATAAGGATGATGTGTGTTGTGTTGATGGAGGTGTTGGTGAAGCGAGTGAAAGAAGCAGCAATGATGAAGGCTGTGATGGTGATTAGGGCAATGGTGGTGATAGTGATGGGGACAGTTGGTGACATTTGGTGATGGTGGTGATGGTGACAACGGCGAAACTAGTACTGGTAATGAAGACAATGGTGATGACAGCAGTGCAGAGAGAGATAATGGTGAAAATACTAGTGGTGAAGGTAGCTATTTTAACAGTGAAGAAAATGGTAATCATGGTGAAAATGATGAATGTATTAGGAATGGAGGGGCAGTGGTGATGGATATGATGAATGTAGTAATGAGTATGGCAGTGAAGAATGCAGTGGTAATGGTGAAAATGGTGAAAGTATCAGTGGTGAAAGCAGTGGAGGCGATGAAAAAATGGTGATGAAAATGGTGGAGGGGAAGTAATTATGATGAAGGGAGTAGTGAATGAAGACTGTAGTGGTAATGGTGAAAATGTTGAAAACAGTGATGATGACAGTGGAGGTGATGAAGAAATGGTTGTGTAAGAAGTAGGGGTGAAGGAATTGGAGTGGTGGTGATCGTGGTTGTAGGAAGGTAATGATAGTTTTAATGGTCGCAGTGATGGTGACTGTAGTGGTGAATGTAGCAGTGAAAGTACTAGCGAAGAATGAAGCCATGGTGGTGATGGTGGTGAATGTAGTGGTGAAAATAGTGGTAGTGAATGGAGGTGTGAAAATACCAGTGAAAAATGTAGCAGTCATGGTAAATATGGTGAAAGCAATAATGGTGAAGGCAGTGAAAGTGATGAAGAAATAGTGGTGACAATAGTGGAGGAGAGATTAATGATGTTCTTGGTGGTGGTGGTGGTGGTGGTGGAGATCGGCACAGAGATTGTTAAGGCCTAATTTGGGGTGCTATCAATAGTGGTGGTCTCTGATATTGGGAGGTATATGCATTTCTAATTACTGTAAACTCAATAACTCCGAGCTGAATGATATAATTAATTATGCCCATAATGCTTGGACATCCCTATAAATTATAATCTAATATTCATGTACCGGAGTGAAAATCGTAATGTGACATATGTTTCAATGTATTGCCTTGTTAAGATAATCGAGTCGGATTTTATACAATTCTACCATATAACACCATTTATATTATGCTGTGGGCAGAATGAAAATGGGAATCGATAACACGTTTTCGTTTCACTTTGTACCCTCCGATAGTGGGATTATTGGTTAGCACATTCACAACGCAACTGAAAAAACTCGTCCTTGTTCTCCCAGCAGTGCAGTTGGGGACGTGGACGTAACATCGACTGTGGTGTTATTTATTGTGTGACGTGGTGGTGTCATATGATACTGTTTTTGTGCTATGTGGTGGTGTCGTGTGGTATAATTCCAACCTTCGCCAGAGATGCAAGAGTGAGGTAATATTTTGTTCGGAGTGTGTCTGTTCTCTCTCCGTCTCTCTCTCTCTCTCTCTCTCTCTCTCTCTCTCTCTCTCTCTCCGGTGATAAGAGGAAGAGGAGGAGAAGAAGGGTGTCGTGAGATGTGTGGTGGTGTCCTGGGGTGGCGTCATGTACTGTAGTGCTAGTCTTGTCTGATGAATAAGCCGGTATGAGGATTTTGGCGTGGTTGTGTCATGTGGTGGTATCAAGCAATATGATGGAGATGCCATGAGCTCTTCAGGTTGTGGTGTGATGGTGTCATGTGGCGCTCTGTTTGTAATGTTTTGTTGTCATGGGCTAATGTGGTAGTTGTTACGTCATGATGTGCTATTCATGTGTGATGTGGTGTTGTTACAGGATGATGTTAAGGCTGTGGTGCGTCAAGTATTATTATTTCTGAATGATTTAGTAGTGAAAGACTGAAGCACTGTGACTGTGATGTGTGGTATTATTCTTTCCGATTTGGTTGTGTGGTAATGTCCTGTGCTGGTGTAGTGGCCGTGGTGTGTGGTGTGCCTGCAACCTTTCCTCTCATTTCTCACCCGAGCACCATCCTGACAGAGCAGTGAGAGTGGAACAGACAGCCAGACACTTTTAATTCCACAACGCCACACAGCACGTACCATGGTGGAGTGGAGGCTTGTATAGAGTTCGGTGGAGCTGTGTCATCGTTGTCGTGCTGTGGAGATGGATAGGGTAATAGAGTGGAGGTGGTGAGGTGGCACGGAGTGGAAGAGAGAGAAGGGAAGGGGGAAGATGCGGAAGAAAATGTGGATATTGGAAGTGGAAAGGTAGGGGGAGGGGGAGTAAAGGATATGGAGAGGCATGAGGATACGGTGTGGATGTGGAGGAGCAGGAGGAAATTGGAAGTAGAGTGGCAGTGTGAGGGGCAGGAAGTGGAGTGGTATGAGGCTATGGGGCAGGAGTGGGAAGGTAGTTGGGAATGGAGATGTGAAAAAGAAGGAGGGAGGGGAGCAAATGAGAAGAAAGTGGAAAGGAACGTGCAGAAAGTGAAGAGGAGGGAAGAAACAAAGAGGCAACAAAGAGAAAGAGGGAAGAAGGAGGAAGCGGAGAGGTAAGAGGATGTTTGGAGGAAGTGGAGAGGCAGAAGGGAATAGGGGAAGTAAAAAGGTAAGACGAAATGGAGAGGAAATGAAGGGGTAGAATCAGACAGGAAGACAATGAAGAGAGAGTGGAAATAGAGAGGAAATGGAAATATAGAGAAGAATAAAGTGAAAGTAGAGAGGTGAGAACAATAGAGAGGGGGAGGAAAAGTAGGGGGGCTATAAAGAAGTGATAGGTAGAAGGATATGAAGAGGAGGTGAAGAGGTACAGTATGAAGATAATGACAGGGAGTGGAAAGGTAGGAGAAAAGAGATAGGAGATGGATAGGGAGGAGGATATGGAAACGAATTGGAGAGATGGAGGGATCTGGAGAGGTAGGAGGAAAGAGAGAAGAGGTGAAGAGATAGGAGGAAACTGAGAGGATTGGGGGAGATAAAGGAAGAGGGAGAGGAGGTTGGCGAGGTAGGAGGGAAGAGAAAGGTAGAGTGATGTAGAAAGAAAATTAAGAAGTACAGAAGAAAGGGAGTGGAACACGAGACGTCTCAGAAAATTGGATGCGGAGTGTAACTAAGAAATATATAACTGGAAAAGTTGGGGAAAAGAGAGGACGTGGAGAAATAAGGGTAAAGAGAGGAAGTGGAGATTATGAGTAGATGTAGAGAGAAGACTGCAGCAGAAAAGAAGTGGAAGAGGGGATACAAAAACAGAACCGGGGAAGAATAGCGTCGTTGAGAATGGGGTCAGGAGTTGAAAATGGAAAAGGTAATATTATAGGAGAGAGAAAGTAGAGAAGGAGGAGGGGAAGGACGGGGAGGTAAAAGAGATGAAGTGGAAGATTGAGGGCATGAATATACAGTAGTGTAATTAGTGTGGTACAGTGTCAAGGATGGAGGGCAGAACTTCCGATGTCTTAGGTGATAAGAGATAAAGACTAGAAAACGAAAGGGAGGGAATAAGGAAATAAATGGAGGGATGTAGGAGGTAATATAACGTGGCGAAATAGTGTGGCGCATTGTTATCAGTGGAGTGACAGACTGACTAAGCGCTCTACTGGAGGGTGGAAGAGAGGTGCGAATTCGAGAAGGAAGTGGAAGAATGGTGTGTGTGTGTGTGTGTGTGTGTGTGTGTGTGTGTGTGTGTGTGAAAGAAGGAAATTGAAGAAAGGAAGATTAATTTTCCTGAGGAAAAAGTGAAACAATGGTCTGTGTTGCCATGAGTGGAGTGACAGATACTGACAAAGTGGAGAGAGAGAGAGAGAGAGAGAGAGAGAGAGAGAGAGAGAGAGACAGAGACAGACAGACAGACAGACAGACAGACAGACAGACAGAGAAGAGTGGAAGAGTAAAAGACTTTATATCATGAGCTAAAACACAAATAAAACACGTGCCTGTGTTTTCATGAAAAGACAAACAGAAACTGACGAAGTGGAAATTTGGGGAGTAAAGGACATGACGTGGAGGAGAAAGAAAAGTGAAAATGTAGGGCAAGAATCTAAAAGAGAGGGAGAAAGGAGAAAGAAGTGGAAAAGTGACAATGAAGAGGTAGAGGGCAGAAGAAAGTGAGGAAGTGGAATATAAATACCAGATAAAAGTGAGGGGGAGCTGAAAAAGAACCATGTGATTAAAGAGAAAGAGAAAGTGGAGAACAAATAGAGGATTAAAAAACAAGAGATGGTGGAAGAGAGCTAGAGGATAAAGAAAAGGGAGAAAGTGGAAGAGCCGTGGAAGTGTGAAAGACCATTTGTACTGTGGTGAGACGGCACCTGTGTCATGTGTTAACGAAAGGACGCGAACACAACTGAGGAAGCACAGGATGAAAGGATGAAAACATCAAACTCAGATGAACAACAAAGAGAAATCGATAGAAAAAAAATGAAATGGTTGAAAGCAGAGTGACGGACCCGGTAAAATGTTGTGTGAAAACTTCTGAATGATTTGTTTGATTTAGTGAGAGGAACGACAAAAGTTTGAGAGAGAGCCAGTGAAAAGAGAGACAGGAAATAGAGAAGTAAGTAACAGAGATGGAGTGGAGAGAGGTGAATTGGACAAAATACGATGGAATGGGATGAGTTTAGCAGAAATGTGTGTTTCGTTCAGTGAAAGGAATGTTTGAAACCGAGAATGCGTGCGAAAGGAAAGGCAGGAAAGGGAGAGGTGAGTAATAGGGATGGGGAGAAGAGAGATGGATTGGACAGAATACGATTGAGTGGGTTGGTTTATCAGAAATATTTGTTTCGTTTGATGAAAGGAGCAACTAAAATTGAAAATGGGTATAGAAAGAGAAGTAGGAACTAAATAAATAAGTAAATGAAATCAATGTGATGCAAGATTGGTATAAGAGAATATGGTGGTTTTGACACTCAGCCGCCTAATACTCGTTCTCAGATGAGTAAAATCGTCTGGCATTGGCTAGAAAAAATTATCAGCGTTATCTTGATCATGAGAGGGTTCACGGTGCCAATATTACCACCCCTAGGCTCCTATGGCCCACTCTCAGCTGAATAAAATCGTCTGAATAGGTAGAAAACTAGATTTGTCCAGGGCATAGGAGTGCTAACAGAAAGATTTACTTGGTGTGGTGAGAGGAATGCTAAATGTGCGTGTGTGTGTGTGTGTGTGTGTGTGTGTGTGTGGAGAGAGAGAGAGAGAGAGAGAGAGAGAGAGAGAGAGAGAGTGGAGACCTGAGTAAAAGAAATGGAAAGTGAAGAGTCAATGGATTTAGCAGAATAGTGTACGGTGATTTTTTTTTTTTTTTGGTCTGTTGCCACGAGTGAACCATCAGACACAGATAGAGTAGCGTGGACGAAAGGGGGTCAGAGGTCGAGGAGAGGTGAGCAATAAAGAAAGAGTGGACAAAAGAGGCGAAGTGGAAGAGTGAAGGACTGAGTAAACTGCAGCGAGAGAGATTTTTGTGTGCTTTTGTGATGTCATCGGTGATTCGACTGAAAGTGAAGAGGCACGAGGCGGGAGAGTGGCAGAGAGGGGAAAAAATGGAAAAGAATGTTAATGAAAAAAGCGAGGGAGGGTTAGAACAGAGTGGAGCAATGTAGATGACATGGGAGGGGTTGGGATGTGGATAGGGGAATGACAGCCTGGGAAAAAGAATGATGTAGAAGGGAAAGAGAAAGATGGAACAGATTGACATGAAAGGGACAGAGGTGAAACATAATAACAAAAGGAATAGAGATGGAAGAGAATGCTATGAGAGAGAGAGAGAGGTGGAAGAGAATGATATACAAGAGAGAGAAGAGAAAAAGAATGATCCGAGAGAGAGGTGGAAGAGAATGATATACAAGAGAGAGAAGAGAAAAAGAATGATCCGAGTATACGAGGGACATGGGTGAAACAGATTCATATAAAAAGAGAATGACAGAGGTGGATAGAGTGATATAAAAGGGAGAGAGGTGGGAAGAATTTTACAAGAGGGAGAGAGATGAAACAGAATGAGATGGAATAGAGAATGAGTCAAGATGTGTCAGGGACGAGGATGTGGACAGGTAATTGTCAGAGGGATGGTGGAACAGAATCATACTAAAAAGAGAGATAGATAAGACTTGGATGAAAAACGAAGATAAAAAGGAAGTGCTTAGGATGTAGTTCGATAGGATAATAAAGGAAGAGAAAGTACTATAAAATGATATAAATTGGAGAAGAATGGGAGAGATGATCAATAAAGTGGAACTTGGAAAGATGAAGATGTATGGAAATAGGTGAATGACAGAGATAAAGTGGAAGAGGATGATATTAATGGGAAAGAGAAGGATAATGGGAAATAATGGCAGAATGTGCGATCATAGTTGAAAAGGATGAAATAAAACAGAAAGAGGTGCAAAGGAGAGAACGAAGAAGACCTTGAAGAGAGGATCGTATGGAGAGAGAAGAAATTTACATGACGGGAAAGTGGAGCAGTATGGCGTGGCAGGGAGAGAGGTAAAACAGAGAAAAATAATGCGGGAACCCCTGGGAGAAATCAACAGGGGGGAAAAAGAAACAGAATGGTATAAAAGGCAGAGAGAGAGAAAGGGAGAGAGTGAGAGATCATAGTTTACTCATCGAGAAGACGTGGAAAATCTGAGGATGTAGGGAGATAGGAGAATGGCAGAAATGGAAAATGAAACAGAATGGTTTAAAAGAAAAGACAGAAGAGGAGGAGAGTGGAGCAATCGAGAAGACCTGAGCGAGATAAGGAAGAAAATGAGGAAGGGGGAGATTGGAGACCTGAGCAAACTGTACCCAGGCAATTTTGTGTGTTGTCAAGAGTGGGATAACAGGAGCTGACAAAGCGAACAGGCAGAGTGGGAGGAAGGGGCGTAAAGGAGAGAGATGGGACTGAAAGGAAGAGAAAAGTGAAAAGAAATTGTACAAGTGGGCGTGAAGGGAGATGTGAAAACGAGGAAAGAGAAACGCATGGGGACGGTTAGGAATGGAAAAGTGGAGGGAGAGGATACCGGCGGATGTGCAGAGAGAAGTGAAAAGAAAAAAGGATGAAGGGAAGTAAGGAAGAAAGCTAGATTGTATAGGAAGGGAGGAATGAGAGATGAGAGGAATGGGATGGGTAAAGTGAAGGAAAAGGGTCTAGGTGGATGTGAAGGGAGGACGAAAATGGGATGAAAGGGAGTTAGGGAGGGAGATGAGTTGTATGGTAAGGAAGAATGAGGAATGGGGCAGGTGTGAAGGGAAAAGTGGAAGGAGAGGACTTGGGTAGATGTGAAAAGAGGAGAGAACAAAAGCTGGGAGGAGAGGAAGTAAGAGAGAGAGATGAGTTGCATGGAAAGGTAGGAAAGAGGAATGAAAACTGAGTGGGGTGAAGTGCAGGAAAGAATAGAGATGGAGTGATTATATGAAGGAAAGGATGAAGAGGAAATGGTAGGGAGTGTAAAAAAAAGAAGAAAGATGAGGTAGATGTGAAAGATAGAATGACGAGGAAAGGGAGTAAGGAAGAGGGAGAGGATAAAACTGAAGGGAAGACTGAAGAGAAACTAAGAAATAGAAGGAGGAACTTGCTGGATGAGAGGAGGAGAATGAACAGAAAGTAGGACAAAGGGAGAGGCAGAAGAGAAAAATGTAGGAACGAAGGGAAGAAGTGGAAGGGGCCGCATGAATAATAAACCTCTTAGGAAGAAGTGTCAAGATGGTCCCTGTAGGTTGTGGACTAGACGTGAACACATTTATACAGATCTATTCTTTGGTCACCTTCAAAGGAGTACGACTTTACTAAGATGCACACACATCCAAGGAATCAATGGAGCTATGCAGAAGAAGTCAAGCCACAATAAACACTCGCAAATAATATACAAGATAAGATGAAAATCAAATAATACGAAAATTAAATATTTAGGAGAATGAAAACTTTCCCTACAACTCAACCCACCCCCTCCACCACCAGGACAAGGCTTGTGCTATTTTTAGGCTAGAGTTTGTTTGTCTGTGGCCTTGAATGTCTCCCTCTGTGTGTGTAGGTGGGTGGATGTGTGTGTGTGTGTGTGTGTGTGTGTGTGTGTGTGTGTGTGTGTGTGTGTGCGCACAGACTGGTAAGAAGAGAAGTCAGGAAAAGGAATGAGGAGGAAGGGAAAAGAAAAGTGTGCATGTGTGAGTGTGTGTGTGTCCAAATCGGGACAAAAGATAGTAACAGAAAGGACTGAGAAGGATGGGAAGGGAAAAGTGTGTGTGTATGGGGGGGGGAAGGTGTATTTGTGTGTGTTAGAAAGGGAAAAATCTGTGTGTGTGTGTGTGTGTGTGTGTGTGTGTGTGTGTGTGTGTGTGTGTGTGTGTGTGTGTGTGTTAGCTGGTGGTGGTGGGGTGACAGCAACAATCTCAAGCCGTCCACTCAGGTACTGTTTTCTCAGGCAGGCTGGAGCAGGGGTGACAGTCAGCTTAGCCTCCCCCCCCCCACTTGTCCCCCTGCTGCCCCCTAACTCCCCTTCCTCGTTGATTCTCCCCTCATTCGTTTTACCCTCTCTTCATCACACTCTTTCCCTTTCTTACTCTAACTCCTCCCTCCCTTTTACTCTCCCTACCCCTCATCTCCTACCTCTCCTCATCATAACCATTGCCCAGTTTTCCTTACTCTCTCTCTCTCTCTCTCTCTCTCTCTCTCTCTCTCTCTCTCTCTCTCTCTCTCTCTCTCTTTATTTCTCTTCTCTTCTTCCCTTTTTCTTATTCTCATTACCGACGAACTCCCCCTGACTCTACTCCCTCTCTCCCTCGCTTCATCTGCACGACAATAACCTCCTCACTGTACATCCCCACCCACTCATCGACAGACACCCATGCGTCTCCCTTCTCCCGCAACCTATTCCCAACCCGTTATATCTATTCTCCCCCCTTATTTTATACCTTAACTTTTTAATATCCTCCACCCCCAATCACTTTCTCTTCTTTCTCCCCATTCTTTGCTCCTTTTGCCTACTGTCCCCCTCCTTCCTTTCCCTACATTTTCACCCCTAACCTCCGTATTTTAAAAGCTTCTTGCTGCTACTCCTTCCACCTCTCTTCCTGACTCATTTCTCCTCACTCTTCTTCCCTCCCACTAATTCTTTAATACCCTATCCCGATCCCTCACTGCCTACTTTATTTTCATTTCATTTTTGCTTTTTCCGCTCTGTTTTATTTTTCTCACCGTCTCTCTCCTCGCTTTTATTCCTTTCCCCCCTCCTCTTTCCCATCCTGCTCTCTCCCTTACTGCCTCTTCTTCCCTCACGCCATTCATTGCCTTCCTCCCTCGTTCTCTCTCTCTCTCTCTCTCTCTCTCTCTCTCTCTCTCTCTCTCTCTCTCTCATAATTTAATTTCCTCCATACCTTCCCACCCCATCCCTCTCCCCTCACCATCTGCCCCTCTCATCTTCTCCCACTCTCTCCCACCCAGCCTCTCCTCATCTATCCCTTGCTTTCCTTGCCCGTCTCCCATCCATCACTCCAGTCAACTTCTTACCTCACTCTCTCTCTCCTCCACCCCATATCTCTCTCTCACTTCATCCCCTCTCTTGTCATTCCGCTTTCTTCCTCTTCACGCCTCGTCTCCCCCTCATCCACGCACTTTTTCCTTCCTGCCCCCCCCCCTTCCCTCTTTCTCCTACTTAACTCTCTACTGTTCCTCTCTCCCCCTAGTTCTCTCACACAACCATACTCTCTCACAACCCTTCTCTCCTTCACCCCGACTCTACCTTTGCTCCGTCTCTCCCCTTGCCAAAGCCTCTCTCTTCTCACCCCACTCATTCTCTCAACACCAGACCACCCTTTTCTCTCTCTCTCTCTCTCTCTCTCTCTCTCTCTCCGCCCACCTCCCACATCCTCCCTTTATCTCACACTGAAAAGCCTCTTAGGTTCCCTCATCTTTATTCCTCCTTTAAGATCTGTGCCTAACCCCCTTCTTTCTCTCTCTGTCTCACTGTCTGTCTGTCTGTCTCTCTCACCAACATTTCCCCTGCTCCCTCCATCATTATTCTTTTTCTCTCATTCACACTCTCTAACCTTTTCTTTTCTCCCTTCATCACTATCCCTTTTTTTTTCCTCCTCACTCATTTTCCATCTACATCCTCGTTTTTATTTTCTTCTCACTCTTCAACATTGTTTTTCTTTCTTCTCTTTCTCCACCACCAATTTACTCGTTCCTTATCCCTCTCTGGCAATGTGTATCGTCTCTTTATCGTTACCTTTTCGCTCTCGGTTCCACTTTGCAAAGATACATTTCTCTCTCCACATCTTCCTCTAAATTTAGCTATTGCATCTCAACTTCCTCCACATTTTCATTCTCCAACATTAATTTTCTCTCTCTCTCCATTTGTCTCCTAACTTATCTCTCTTCGTCTCATTGTTCAGGGCCAATATCTTTCCCAGTCATTCTCTCCTACATTATTTCTTCTCTGTGTCTCTCATTTTATCTCCATCTTGCTCATGAATATTACTGTTTCATTTATTCTCATCTTTTGATTTTCCTTCTTATTTCTGCCTCTCATCTCTTCGCTCTATTTTCTTTTCATATCCTCTTCTTATTTCTTTCCCAACACTCATTTTTTTTGCTCCTTCTATTTTCAGTCCCCTCTATTTTCTCTTCTCCTTACACCTCCAGTCTCCATGTCCAGTGCTCTCTCTCTCTCTCTCTCTCTCTCTCTCTCTCTCTCTCTCTCTCTTTCACTCCTAACCCATGCTGTCCATGCTCTCTCTTTCTCTCATGTACCCCTCCTACTCCACACTTTCGTTTTTCATATGCTTTCCCTTTCACTCCATCTTTGTACAGTATTTACTCTCTTTTTTCACCTCACCTCCCAGTTTTCTCTCTTTTTCTGTTCTCTCCTTTGTCTTCCTCTTTCATTTTGCTAATGCACATCTCTTTCTCCTTTTGTCACTCTTTTCTATTTTGGACATTCTCTCTCTCTCTCTCTCTCTCTCTCTCTCTCTCTCTCTCTCTCTCTCTCTCTCTCTCAAGCGGCCCTATTATCTCGCCTCCCCGACTACTAAGCTTCTTCACCTACATAAACCAGGCCCTCCTTCCTTCATATTCTCATTCTTCACTCCCAGTTTCCTCATTTCCTCCCTCCTTATTGTTCTCCTCCTCCGCTCTTCTTCTCCTTCTCTGCTCTTCTTCTCCTTCTCTGCTCTTCTTCTCCTTCTCTGCTCTTCTTCTCCCTCTCTCTTCTTCTTGTCCTTCTCTCTTCTTCTTCTCCTTCTCTGCTCTTCTTCCCCCTTTGTCTTCTTCTTACTCTCTCTCATCTTTCCTCTCCCCTCCTCCTTTTCCTTCCTATTTTGTCTTCTCTTCCTATGGTCTTCTTTTACTATTTTCCTTCTTTTCTGTTTTTCCTTGATTTTCTCGTCCTTTGTCATTGCGTTCCCTTCTCTTTCCTCCTTTTTTCGTTTCCCTTTTATCATCCCTTCTAGTTTCTCGTCTCCTCCTTTTGACTTCCTTCTCCCTCTGAATTGTCTCTCCCACATTCGTCCATTTCTCCTTTTTTGCTCTTTCTTTCTAAACTACTGTATCTGGTCACCTACTCTAGTGTTCTAATGTTTGTTCCTTATTTCATGTTTATTTTCTTAATGCTATATACATTTTCATTTTTAACAAAGGATTTTTTTATGAAGGATGATCTACGTAAATTGCTCATCTTTTTCTCTGCCGGGCGATTTTTCATGTGCTTTTGGAAGGCTCGTTCAAAACTGCTAATGTCTATCCTGCATTATTTATTCATTTCCTACTTCCACTGACACCTTCTTCCCTTCCTCCACTCATTCCATCTCTCTCTCTCTCTCTCTCTCTCTCTCTCTCTCTCTCTCTCTCTCTCTCTCTCCTTTACTCCTATTTCCTTCCTCACGAGCTCCTTTCCCTCCCCTACGTCCCTTTTCGGTTGATAGGCCTGCCTCACATATCACTCCAATCATATTATAGAGCCAAGACCCATCTGTCTCTCTCACACATCATATATATATCCATCTATTTATGGAAATGTCTTGATTTGACGGGACAACTCTATTTCGTGAAAATATGGGGCTTCTAATTATAGCCTCGCTGTCCAATGAATATTTCCATCAATATTAAATACGCTCGAATAATAGATGGAAGTCAATTCATTCCCCATAAAAATTAATAAGCAAAAATGTGCCCCCTATTGCGCTGTTTGATTTTTTTTTTTTACATCTCTTTCCAAACGTATCTTAAACTTCCATTTGTGCAACTTATTTAGAAACGATAATATGGCCCATAAATTGAGCTACTGTTTTCAGCAAGTATCAACACACACATAAACAGACATACGCATACAAACATGCACATATGTTCTCACGCGCACACAAACAAAATACGCAGACATATGCTGGCACTCACACGCTCGAGCTTGCATACTGTACATGGCACGCATAATAGTGTTGCATAATTTCTCTCTCTCTCTCTCTCTCTCTGTATGTGTTTGTGTGTGTGTGTGTGTGTGTGTGTGTGTGTGTGTGTGTGTGTGTGTGTGTGTGCGTTTGTCTGCAATATAAATACAGTAGATAGATTGATATGTAGATATATATAGATATACAGTTAAATAAACGATGATATTTTTATCCGTTTCCTATACGCACTGACAAATATCAAAACATGCTCTGTTTCCTTTTCCCATGAATACGAAATGAACAGAAACCATTTCCCAATCTTGTGCCCATACATAAGAAGGATAGACCAGCACTGGTCAATCGTTTCCCCATATATTCGTATAAAAGAATATGATCTTTTTTCCTTTCATACTTATATTGTTTTTTGGCCAATAAGTATTAAAATTCTCAGTCTTGTTCGATTATTTTTTTCTCAGCATTTAATGAAGTCATAGGAGGTTACGTGGAAGATAACACTGGAGTTGTCCCGAACATAAGAGAGTTAATACTGACAAGTTTGATACTCTCAGGCTTTTACATTTTATTTTTTGCGAGAAAGAAATGGCTGGCTTTAACACACACACACACACACACACACACACACACACACACACACACACACACAAATGGAAAGTAAGATAAAATCCAGTTTTTCTCCCCAAATATATGTCAACAATTTTCTCCCTTGTAGACGCTTTATTTTTATTTATTTTTTCCTGCAAGGAATTAAATTTGCTTAACTGAAGGAAAAAGTATTTGGACTAAAGTGTTGATTTCTAGAATTCCCTCAGGTGAACAAAACAATCCGATTGTAGGTAAATTACCCAAGTGTGTCCGTGGCAGCAAAACTGTTAAATAATTATTGCTCTGCTTATTCAAAAGTTTCCTTTCTCCCTTTGTCCTGTCAGTACAATAAATATGTAATCACGTTGCTACATAACTAATTTTTACATACATATTAGTAAAGACAAGGAGACTGAGACAGACTAGAAGCCTATAGGTAAGTGAGGTGCCTAGAAAGACAGAAAGAGGGAGACGGAGAACGAGGTGGAGAGATAAGGCAGGACTGAGTATAATTATAAGGGCAGTGCACACTTGTAGGAGGAGCCGTTACTGAGTAAGGAGAAACATGCCTAGAGGTCGCTTTTTGTTAAAACCACCCCCGCACAGGATACGGCGTAAGGCATTAGGGAAAGACCTAGACAGACAGTCAAAACAACAGACTCATTCGAACGTGAACCCGATGAACTGCAGGCCAAAGTTACGAATCTTGCACGGTCCACCATCCTTCAAGGGGGATAGTGATGAGAATAAGGGACGTTTCTGTAACTGGGTAGCTCCACCACCCAGTTACGTCGGTGCCAGCACGTGAAGGCGTCTCTCTCCGACTCCAAGAGATAAATGTAGATAAACATATATGGATAAATTGGTACACAGATAAGTAGACAAGTTGCTGGCATTGATGGGCGGCTATATGAACTGAGAGAAAGATGGATAAATAGTTGGATGCTTAGATGGACTGATACCAAGTCAGAACGACAGACAGACAGATATACTGAACACTAAAACAGAGAGCAGGACAGACAGGGAGATGGATATTGCACAACAAGGACCTGTGTCCCTGATCCCTAAGATTTTTTTGATCAAGCAGCTACAGAAATCATTTGCCCTCGGGACCATCATGAGCTATAATAACGTATTGTTCCATCGTTTATTTTTCCATTCACCCTCATGATAAATAAGGATACGAATAAATAAAGCAACTCCCATGATTCTTACCGCTCCGGAACCATTCTGGCACAAGGACCATCACAAATAATATGTAGGCGTTTCTCCACCATTTATCATAGCAAGGGAAATGACAAAGAATAGAAGTGGTTGAATGAAATACGTACGTATAAACACATGATAAGCGTTTGGCACACCTCTTCTAAATTAATGTTAGGGGACTGACTCAGGCTGAAAGAATTATGCGAAACCCCTTTTAATAGAGTGGTACAATAAGTAAATTAATAAATATAAATATGTGCAGATTGTTACGGTTTGTGAGCTAAAGAAAG